>NC_057808.1:118466838-118563933 GCF_018294505.1 Triticum aestivum
GACGCGCGCGGGCACGCCACAGGGGGTGGGGGAGGAGAGGGGGGAGGGGGGAGCGGGGCGAGCTTGGAGGCGCTCGCCCGGCGGCCTGCGGCGGCAGAAGCAGGCGAGAAGGCCGGCGACGGCGGGGGTGGGAACCCTAGCGGGGGAGCGGGCTTACTTCGTGACCTTGTGGGGTCATAGTCTGCCTTTTATTTCGTCACATCTAGGCTAAAGAGTAATTTTTATCTTGTATATGCTCAACCAGGCACAATCAAAAAATATGCAAAGAAAAAAAAAGATGCAAGCAACCAAACGCGTTATTAATTCAGTCGAATGCGTATTTCGATTGCCGAAAAAAAAGCGTACTACTATTTCGATTAGCAGTTCAACAAGTTGTGCGTGTGTGCATCCCGGCCAAGAAAAAAAAGTTCAAGTTGTGCGTCTTTCGGTCGACTCACCGAATCCCCCGCTTCCTTCCTTCCCTCCGGCTCGCGCGCTCCGAGAATCCGACGACGAGACCACCGACGCGCTCGCGTCCTCTGCGTGACACCATCCACCTCGGCACGCGTCACTGACATGCGGGACGAGAACGAAGCTCCGATCCACCTGTCAGTGGATCATCTTGACTCTCAGCGTGTAAGCCTAGCGCGTGCGTTGCCTTTTATCCCTGGCCCGCATGGCGGTGGCCGCACGGGCCCCAATGATATACGCTCACGTAGTCCCGCTCCCTCCGGGCCCTCTCGCCAGACATCCCACCAAGACAGACGCGTGGGACAAGTCCTCCCCCCCCTCTCCCCCTCTCCTGTTCCCCTCTCCCGTCGCCGGCGACCTCGACGGCGGCGTCTCCGGCGACCCAGGCGCCGGCTACGCCTCCCCATTCATCCGATCGATAGATATCTGGGGCCTGGGACCTCTTGCCCCCTCCCCAGAACCACCGCGCCTCTTCGCTCTGTTCACACCCTCGTCGTCTAGTGGTCCAAGGAGCCAATCCCCAGCGGGCACGAAGCTCCTGCGCCGGGTGCTCGCGCCCCAGATCCAGCGATCCTCCTGCCATCGCGGCCGCCATGGACGACTTCCAGGGCATCCTGGCCCGCGACTTCGGCCTCCGCCCTAAGGGGAAGGCTGCGCCCATGTCGGCCGCCCGCGCCGCGCCGTCCTCTGGATCCGCCTGGGACAGCACCAGATCCGCCGCGCCATCCGCCCCCTCCTACGACGACCTCTTCGGGGCCCCGTCCTCTGCGCCGCCGCCCAAGCCCACGCAGCCGACCTCCATCGACTCCATCTTCGACTCCTTCGCGGAGCCCTCTGCGTCCGCCGCGCCGCCCAAGCCGAAGCACTCGTCCATGCCCGTGTTCGATAAGCCAGTCTACGACGACGATATCTTTGACGGGGTCCCCGGTGTGAAGAGCTCCTCGGTGCGCTACGACGACGTCTTTGCGGGCAACCATGCGCCGGCCCCTGCAGACGACGACCTGCTCGCTGGTTTCGGAACCAAGTCAGAGGCTAGGGAGGTGCCGGAAGATAAGTGGAAGCCCGGGCCAGCAGCCGCCTCAGCGGGGTTTGATGATTTGTTTGCGGGGATTGGCAGGAGCAGCCCGGTGAAGCAAAGGTAGGTGCTTTTATCTGCAATTTTTTCGATATAAAGGACGGTACATTATCTCTGTGTGGAACATAGGAATGTATGTTGTTATAGTAGTCTTGAGACAGATCAACCCAAAGCTTTTGTTGGTACTCGCCTAATGGGAAACGGGAGGATCATGTAGAAGTTATCGAGCTGGGCAAATTATGCAGTCATATGCGCATATCTACCGAATGTTGCGTTGAGTAGAATCTGTAACTTGCCAATATGTAATAGGTTTGCATTGGTATTACACAGGTTCAGTCAGGAATGCATTTATGGTCTGTTTTAGAGCTCTGCTGCGCTGATTCACTTGGGCCTGCATCATCCCTACATGCATTATGTTAGGTTAGCTGTAGGTAATTTGGATAGATCTTAGACCAGTCTGTACATGTTCTAGCTGCATGTCTTAGGCGCCTATGCAACACAAGTTTGATCAAATTGAGATTATGTTTTGGTACATTGTATTTTTCGTGCTTTCTAATGCATGATAGTTTCTTTTTAATTTAGTAGAATCAGTTGACATTGATGAACTTTAAATTTGTAAGGGGCAGATTATATCGGAAAATATTGGAGCACAGTGCAGCGGCTTATGATTTGAGGGGTGTGCCAACTTCGATTGAGCAAATTATAATAGAAGTTGGTAAAATTATTTGGAGTTTGGTTTGCCTAATGAAACAGATTATTATAAATGATCTGATGTATGTAAAGCTGAACGATTTAGTAATTTTTAATTATATTGCAAAGCTCCCTGATCAGTTTGCACTTTGCATCATGTTGTTCGTAACAGATGCAAGTTATCCACAAGTAGGCAAAAAGCCAACCACTTTTTCCCCTCGTTTTGCCATTCAGATTAAATACCAACTAATGTGAATTCTGTTACATTGGTACATGGATTTGTGAGGCCTATCCGTACTTTGTGCGAGTTCACTTTGATTTTTGAGCTTTCAGAGAAAAAATAGGAAATTTGATTTGATTCAATTTATTAATGCAATTTCAAATGGGTTATGCAACAAAGTTGACGAGGTTATGAACTTGTTGCCTGTTATGTTACATGGATCTCTTGTGATTAGGCAAAAACTACATTGATCAAAGATTTTCGTTATTTTCCACCTTTTTTACTTCGATAGATGTTTACTTCCTTACAAATGGATCCAGTTTGTAACGTTCTCATTTTTACGATCTCAGGCAAACTGCTGGTGCTAAAGAAAAGAAGGTGCCTACATCTCAGCCAGCTAGCATGGCAAGCGACCCTTTTGTTTCTTTTGAAACAACTTCTACTTCAGCCCGTCAATCCTCTGGGATATTCTCGGATCCCTTGGATGAATTGGGTAGGCATTCAAAATCTCAAGTAAAAACTGCTGCTGACAGTGGTCTATTTGAGGATTCTAGCGCATTCAATCAGGTCCCCAAATCAGAACCTTTGTTTACCACAAATTTGAGTGATGACTCTAAAGGTAGCAACGGATCAACCAAGGTCCGAGACTCGAGCCCTGTGCAAAATTTTCCGAAAAGAAAGTCAGCCCAACAACCTTCTGTGGAGGACTTCGAAAATATTTTTCCACAGTCACAGTCTGCCAAATATTCTGATGTTCATGTTGATAGTGGTGCTCCAGGTTCCGAGAAATACAGTGGGAATGGTATGGATGACCGGTCACCAAGATCAGATGAGTCTGAGGATGAGATATGGCTTACAGTTTCTGAGATTCCCCTCTTCACACAGCCAACGAGTGCCCCACCACCTTCAAGACCACCACCATCTCTTGCAATTAAGCAAAAACCGCATGGATCAAGAGCAAAACGAAGGGATGATGATTATCTGCGGCACTCCACCCAAAACTACAACCATAACAAAAGTTCTTCGATGGATGAATTAGAAGAATTTGCCATGGGCAAACCTCAGAAATCAGCTTATGACAATGCAAATCCTTTTTATGAGGATGAATCTGAGCGGAATTCATCGGCGGCGGCATCTGCAGCTGCTATGAAGGAAGCCATGGACAAAGCTGAGGCTAAGTTCAAGCATGCTAAGGAAGTACGAGAGAGAGAACGTGATGCAAAGCTTAGAAATAGGGAACAACAGGAACAGGATGATGAAGCAAGGTCGTATGCACAGGATCGGGAAGAGAGAGAGAGGCAGGAGAAACTAGACAGGGAGAAAGAGATGAGACAAAGGGAGGAAAAGGAGAGAGAACAAAGAAGACTTGAAGAAGCGAGGGAGCTTGAGCAACAGAGAGAAAGAGGGAGGGGTAGGCAAGCTGTGGAGAGGGCTACAAAGGAGGCACGGGAAAGAGCAGCTATCGAAGCACGTGCAAAAGCAGAGAGGGAAGCACGCCTACGTAATGAGAGGGCTGCTGTGCAAAGAGCTCAGCAGGAAGCTCGTGAGAGAGCTGCAGTGGATGCTAGAGACCGAGCTGATAGGGCTGCTGCTGAAGCTAAGGAGAAGGCTGCTGCTCAAACCAGGGAGAGGGCTACAGCAGAAAGAGCTGCTGTTGAGAGAGTTCAACAAGATGCAAAGAGAAGAGCTGACCGAGCAGCAGTGGAAAAGGCTGCAGCTGAGGTTCGGGAAAGGCAAGCTGCTGAGGCTCGAGAGAGGCACGCTGCTTCTGCAGCGGCAGCAGCGGCAAGAGAAAAACAGAGTAAACCAGATGACCTTGAGTCCTTTTTTGGTATGGGTGCCCGAGCAAACAGTGCACCTAAGCAAAGGGCTCCAACAGTGGTGATTACAACAATCTTCATGCAATAGTTGTTTTTATGGTAATATTTTGCTAGTGTTTTTCTAATTGTGGAAATTTCAGGATCCTACGTTTAATGCTCAAAGTCAAAGTAGAGCGTCAGCAACCTCTGCTTCAGCATCATCTATGCGGAAGGCATCATCTACAACAAATTTTACGGATGACCTATCCGCGATATTTGGAGGAGGTACTAATTATCCGTAACAGGAGTACTATTTTGAAGTTTGCCAGTTATAAATCTTCATTTGATTGGTTTATGTTCTTTTAGCTCCCGTGCCATCTGATGAGTTTCAAGCAGTTGAAGGAGAGAGTGAAGAGAGAAGACGTGCTAGGTTGGAGCGGCATCAACGGACCCGTGAACGAGCGGTATGTTGATATAATTCCAATAAGGATTGCTCTCTGCCAAAATTTGTTGCTGTTCATAGTTGATTGTACATTTTCTCTATGATAGTGGAATTGCGATGCATGCATAAATGTTTGAATCGTAGCTGATTTTTAACTTTACTACGTATGCAGGCAAAAGCTCTGGCTGAGAAGAATGAACGGGACATGAATGTTCAAAGAGAGCAGGCAGAAAGAGATGTAAGTACTCTGTCATGACACATGAGCCAATTTTTCTTCTTTTGGCCTCTAGTAAACAGCACGTAATACAGTCTCCATATATTTTTATACACTATGGCAGTTGCCTGTCAGTGAAGTGTGTTATTGTCCCATTAGATGCTTGTTATTGGCTGCTAATGGCTATCTCCTTACTTCTAATTGTGATGTCTGTTAATTCCAGAGAATTTCGGAAAGTTTAGACTTTGAGATTAAGCGATGGGCTGCTGGAAAAGAAGGCAATTTGCGGGCACTGCTATCAACTATGCAATATGTGAGTCCTTGAACTGCTAAAATTTGAGGCAATTCTTAGTTATTTCTGTCAATTCTCTGTTCATTCTATTCTTCTTTTAAACAGAAGCTACATATGTGCTTTTGCATTGTCTACTCGAATATATTATTTTGTCGTTCAATTTCTTAATGTGGTTATCCTGTAAGTTTGCAATACGTTATGGTCAACACATAGTTTCTCTTGTCTAAATTTTGTTCCGAGGGTATTTGTTTGAGCATTCAGATTCCTGCAATCCAAGTCTTAACTGCATGTTTCACTAAACTATTTTTTTGCTGAACTGACCAAGTGACCAGTCATGGGATTGTATAGTTTTGATTATTTGCTGATGCTTAAATGTACTGTATTCCCAGTGTGTCCTCATTGACTTAGGCTTTTGCATGAACTGGCTGGTGCATGCAACTCCACTCATCTCCTCATTTGGCCACCAATGGTCTCCGCCAAAAACCATCGCTTGGTTGGTTGTCTTCTTTCCTCACTCTGTGAAAAACTCAGACAAGCCCAGTTGACTATTTTTCCTCCATTAATAATTTTCATGCCAATCTTTGTTCCACTTTCCAACACCTTGGTGCACAAGTTTTCTCCTTTCTGGATTCATGATATCTCATCATGGGTGGAGGCTGCACATGGGCTGGAACAGAGAGTAGTGCACTGCTGACCCTGATTCCGAACTCCTGAGCAAACCTATCCTCTGCATACTTGTTGCTGGGAACCATCTCATATTAGGGACTACTCTGCTGCGGACATCAATAGTGCTCTAGGTATATCGGCCACTTATTTATCATTAAGCTTCTTAGAGTATATTCCCATGACAATCTTGCACGCTTCCACAGGCAAATTTGCATACTGAGAATTAGCGTGGAAGATTGTACAAGGGCAAAGGTATTCTAAGAAGCTTAATGATAAACATGCGATAAGCATACAAAGAGCAAACTTGTCATTGTCCTCTGTTAGGAGCATAGCATCTCTGTGAGATGGTTTTCCAATAAGCAGAGCATAGATTTGCTCAGTAGTCTGGAATCAGAATCACCAGTGAACGAGTCTCTGTTCCACTTTCCATCTCCTGTGCAGCCAACACTCGTGGTGAGATATCATGAATCTGAAAGGGATAAAACTTGTGTGCCAAAAGGTGGACAGCGGAGCATGATTAATAGAGGAACTGTGGTCAACTGGGCTTATTTCACGAATGCGTCTAAGAAGATGACCAGTGAGGCGGTGGCCTGAGATGAGATGGCAGAGGTCTGATCCCAGAGGTGTGCAGCCAGATGAGGGCATGACCGTGCCCCCCATCTCGGGGGGCTAGAATGGTTCGGTCATTGTGTGCCGGTGCATGGGCGGAGAGGATGTACCCCGAGGAAGACACAAGCGCCCAATGATGCAGAGGCATCGGTTCAATTCACCGGCTGGCGCAACTGTTTGATATGGCAGAAGCATTCTGCACGTAGATAATGACAGAGGGCAGCAGTGGAGGCACATATCCGTTAGCCAAGAGGAGGGTGGTCCACGGGAAGGAGTGGGTAAGGAGGGGTGGGTGGAGAGCGCTCGCAGCTGGAACCTGGAAGAGGTATATAATAGGCAGCTGGGGTTGTGGTGGCTGGGAAGAGAACAAAGAGAACGTAGGCTCTGATACCATAGAGTTGCATGCACCGATCAGTTAGCCGGAAAGCCTAATACCAATTGCAGTACATATCTTAAAATCATTTTGGTAAATGTGCTGCAATACCATCTTTGTAGCAACAATGTGATCTGCATTTCATATTTGCTGATTAAACTATAATTTTTCCCAAGAATGTGTTAAAACAGCAACAAAGTATAATACCTTTCATGCCACATATAAAACAATTAAAATCCTTTGCTGTGAGCTGTACTTGAAATACAGCCATATAGATGATGTGGATGCAATCTCTCTCTCTCTCTCTCTCTTCCACCTGAAACATGTTTGTGGTTATGTTCTCTGCTGTTGTTATAGCTGTGTTCGAGCTTCTTTCAAACAATAACTCTTTGCTATCAACAGTCAAAGCATACACTACTAATTATGCACATGGAATTGCATTATAGGATAAGCCAGAAAAGTTGTGTTTTTCCCGGTGGTGATCCATGTATTATTTCTAAACAGGTACTTTGGCCAGAATGTGGATGGCAGCCTGTATCCCTAACAGATCTGATCACTGCTGCTGCGGTTAAAAAGGTGTACAGAAAGGCAACTTTGTGCATCCATCCTGATAAGGTGCAACAAAAGGGTGCAAATCTACAGCAGAAATATATCGCCGAGAAGGTTTTTGATCTTCTTAAGGTTTGTTAACTTATCTGTTTCACACCAGTATGATGCTTTCTTTAGCTCAGGATGTGTACATTAAAGCTGCATATACTAGACGAAAACCCTGCATGTTGCTGAATCCTATATATAGTATCTAAATATTGTGTAGAATATTTATTCTATCTTTGCGATTTATACTATGTGAGAAATTTCTATTAACCCTCCTCTCTACATGCCAAGATTGAATCAATCACAAAGATTGAATAAGTATACATTTTTATTAATCTTTGTGATACACCAGAGCAGAAATAACCTTTGACGTTCCCCAACATTTTTATTAACCCTTCTCTCTACATGCATTAAACAGGAGGCCTGGAACAAATTTAACTCTGAAGAGCTCTTCTAGACATTACTATGAGGACCATCTTCACCTGTGTGAGGTACTCGAGGAGAAGTCCGCCCACCGCTCATCATCACCTGCTTTGACTGCTTGAGGTGCTCAAGGAGGAACGTCCAAGCTGGAGCGGCTGGTCATGCCATCAGGGGAAACAATGAAGTGATCAAGTGAAAGCCCCACCCGCCATTATTTGTTATTGTATTGCTGTTTGCTTACTGCATCCATCTTCTTCCTTCCACCTTGTGCATGTGTTGATTCGACGACTATTCACAGCTGCTACATGCCAGCGGGCCTTCAACCAGTAGGTGTATATTAGCGTCCTTTTTGCTCGGTTGATGGTGGGTTGTGTGTAGCAGCGGAGCGGGATCGGTGTTGTGATTTTTGGGGTCCAATGTGCTTCATTTTACTTTGGGAAGGCCAATGTTATATGGATTCATGGCTTGTCACCTGTTTGTTGCCATGGCCACTGTCATACGTTATGTTGTGCTGTTTATTGGGAACTGCTAGTGATTTTTTTCCCTGTATGATTCTGTATAAAGTTGATCTGGAATTTTGGGTAGCTGGTTTGCCCTGTTTACCGAGCAGGCGTTTGGTTTCCTTGTTCCTCGGAATTGGTTCAAATTGCCCTATGTAGCTGAGTAAATATGCCACGATCCACCAGCTGTCATCAGAAATAAACAAATGCAAAGTGATACATATACATAGTAGTACTACTTGTTTATCAGTCAGAAATTGTTCCCACACTTAAATATTGTTAGAGTAAAACAAGATTGAAAGCGAAAGGACAATCAGTCCTGGTTTCCATTGATTCTTAACTATATATACATCTGGAAGAGGTGGAAAGAAGAGGTGTCTGTTCAGAGACATCCCTCCAGAACACGTGCTTGTTGGCAATAGAAAGAGAGAAGAGATATGACTGTTTGAGGTTGGACACACCCCTTTGCTAATGACTATTCATTAATTAGCATGTGCTAATTAATCTACTAATTAATTCCTAACACCCCCTTGTACAACACCGCTCCTTGAACGTTTCATCATTGAAAACTTCTTGTACATAGATCTTCCATCTTGAGAAATCTTCCGTATAATCTTGAGAGTCTCCCCCAAAAACCATGTGGGAAAAATATGAGGAGAATAGAGCAGATATGTTGCTAAAACTCCTTTAGACCCAATGGGAAAAATAATAAGGAGAAAAAGTGCAACATATAATAATTATTGTCTCCGTGATAACTCATATGAGAAAGCCTTTGAGAAAGGAGAAAACTCATTGGTGAGTTTGGAGAACAATACATATGCTTTGTATACTTTCCTTTAAAAACCCAAGTGGGGAAAAATAGAAAGTATTGCATATGTCGCATCGTTAAAACCTTTTATGAGAAACTTTGAGGGAAAGCTCATAAGGAAAAAGAGTGCGATCTGATATATCATCGAAAACTCCTTTAAAACCCAGTGGGAAAAAAATATAAGGAGAAAATGATATGACATATCATAATAATTGTCTCTTTTAACTCGATATGAGAAAATCCATAGAGTTTAGAGGACAATAAATATGTCGTGTATACTTTCCTAAAAACCCCGGTGGGGAAAACAGAAAGTATGACATATGATCTCATGTTGATATTACCTTATTAAAAACCTTGATGAGAACCTATAAAAGTAAACTCATAAAGGGAAAAAGAGTATAATATGATGCTTTGAATAGGAGTAATTCAGGAAGATACTCCCCCTGATACTTGCAAATCCTGAAGTCGTTGAATACCAATTCCATGAACATGTTTCTGAAATGTTCAAGTTGGTAGAGACTTCATAGACAAATTAATGAGGTTGTCACGTGATTTGATTTGCAAGATGAGCACTATAGTGATATTGCTTACTATGTAACCCGTTTGCATCTAGACAACACAAGCAACATTATCTTTGAGATAATGGTTGGTGGATGTAGCCACGAGGTCTGTTTCGAAGTCCTTCATGGGATGGCTACCACACCTAGCTGGAACACAAAGCTTGTCTATGATCTAGCATAGTAGGGATCTGACCAATGGATCCAATGATATTGGTGTCCAGATTTCTCTGAAACTGAAAGGCTCGGACAAAATGTTTGATGCCTTGGAGATATCGAAAGATATTCTTGACTCCCAACCAATTGTGTTTGGTGGGTCCAATGGCACAAGGATATGGAACTTTGTGTCCCAATATCTCATTCCCATCAACTCATGATTTTAATGGATCTTTCTCTACGTCTAGAGAATGAAGCCATGTGAGTTATGGATGTATAAGATTTGTCCACAATGAATTTCTCCAATATATTTTGGATATAGACATCATAGTGTACCATAATGTATGAGTGAAGGTGCTCGAGGTTTTACCCAATCCTTCATCTCAAAACCCGCCATTAATATGATCATGTGCTTCGTCATTGCAGGAGTAATCCCTGTGTATGACACACATGCATGGGTAATCATCATTATAGGAGTAATCCTTGTGTATAAGGAACTCACTATGTCGGTTGTACCAAAATGTACCGACAACAATAAGTCATATGGTGACTTATTGGTTTTTACACAGTGTATGTTGCGTTTTGCATTTCGATTCAGGAGTGAGATTACATCGAAAATCAATCATATATGTCTGAATCTAGTGAGCCACATGGGTATGTGATCACTACATCTATCAACTGCAGAGATAGATGATTTTGTACTGCCAATGATATTAGTTATCGGAAAGAGATTCCACCTCTGGAGAATAGTTGGGTATCCGCGTGAACCCTTGTGCTACAATACTTGCTCTATGTTTCACCACCTCATTGTTCTCAATTCTGTTTCTAGAAGAAAAACTGGTGTAGGTATTGCTTATGAATACCTTCCCATTGTTGAGCAATATTATTTCTACCTAGATTATACCCTTTGCTTGAGTTCAGTCCGAGTGTTGTTCACACTTTGCCATGGCCATGGTCTTTGGACCTGAATCATGTGAAAGGTTTTTTCAATCTAGTTGAGAAATGTATGTCGACAATTGTAGACTTCCGGTTATATGTTTCTCCAGAATCTATATATCAATATAGAGTTGATGGAAATATCGTTACCCATGGTGACTGTTCGCGATTTCTAATGCGGTTGAGTCGGGTATCCCGATGTGCCGGTCATTGTGTGCACTATGACCTGGGTTGGTGGAGGTTGCCCGTCCACTGGGTGTATACTACCCATTAGGTGTCTGCCAACGTGAAGTTGACTTGCATTTACTGATTCAGAGGCCTCGATATCCTTGCTTGTGAGAAGCCGAATCCTGATGTACTATTGCCATACTTCTCCCCTGTGAACGGGGAGTTGAGTGGTTTTGTTGGTACCTCCACTCTTTCGGGAATATTTTTGCAGGATTGTAGGATTATGTGACACCTTTATTTTCAGTAAATGAATCAGGCAGGTTATTTGCAATGTGTTACAAATCTTCTGAACGTATGGTTCATCTTTGAGTACGTGGACTTGAGGCAGAAATGTGTTGACCATTCCACTAATTTCCTGACATTTGTATGGTACTTGAAATCTCCCCCTAATGCCTAGAATGTTCCTCACTGAATCAACATACTGGCCTTGAATAACTCTCCATGCGAGGGGCTTGAGGTATTGACGGAAATACAATTATCTCACATAGATCCCAACTATATGTTGAGGGGCCAATGATGTATGCCGGGTGGTGATATCGGTATGCAACCGAATTACCGCAGATAGGAAATACTTGATAGATATCCACATATCAAAGATAGAGGGGAGTAATATTATGCAGTTCTGTCATGAGCGTGTAAAACTGCATGACTCCAACGTAAAGTTGGCAAGTTGCAATTCCAAAGTAAAGATAATGCAATGAGGTTAACTCTTTGGCTATGATTCTACCAAACCATTTTGAGTCTAGGCATTAGGACAAATTGCTAAACTTCAATCCAAAGGCCATAGAGAAGACCCTCAAGGAGAATTCTGCAATGGTATCCATTCGATTTGCTTGAAATCGATGTCAGGATAATGAGCCAATGGTTTTGTGTGAATAAAACACACACTTAAGACCATCATTAAATATGTCTTTTAGAACTATGGAATACCTGAATAGTCTACTCAATGTCTGGGAAGAGCCACTTACCTCGACTTGATGCATTCAAGGAGTCTGAGTGGTTCAGTGTAGACTTTAAGGTCTGTGAGCCTTAAAATTAGCTTCCCTGTGTCAGTTGTAGTGCACATAAAATCCAAATGGGTTAGAATTTAGCATCATAATAATCATAAACTATTGGAATTGCTGATAGTTTCGGTTTCAACCCAATGTCTCGATGACCAAAGCGAGTCTGCCAAGTTTTCATGTACAAGACATTTTGGAAAACTATCTTGGGCGCAACATGTGCTACGGGTTTTGTAGTATGTGTAGTACAATCCGGATGATACATAGAGAATGTGCTTGCCATATCCGTTGTATATGATAAAGAGAATGTATTTCTCTTTCTTGTCAGCATAAATTTCGCTATGGAAACCATTTTGACGAATATCTCTATGGCTTAGTAGGGTACGGGTTAAACTTGGGAAGCAATGAAGCATCCCGACGTTACTCGAGTACCCACAGGGATAGTAAATATGACTCGAGTTGAGCCAACAAATACCTCATCGCGTCTAGCGATTTTTAAAATATCTCATTTCTCTCAACGAGAGTGGAAACATTTACTTCCCTAAGTATAGAGTTCGTGGTGCATATGTCCACAAGGCACAAGTCATCTTTCATCAGATTGACCCCCGTAGAAATCTATATATAGACATGAAGATTCTCAAGAAAATTACTGTCAGATATATAGAATACATACAAACGTATTTGTACGAAAGTGCTGATACAATATATTGTGATATACAATATATGATGATAACAATAATCATGTTCATATTAGAACATCAGAAATGGACATAAATAAATAGATCACTAAGGAGATTGAGGTGTCTGTTCAGAGGCATCCCTCCAGAACAGGTGCCTGTTGGCAATAGAAAGAGAGAAGAGACATGACTGTTCGGGGTTGGACACACCCCTTTGCTAATGACTATTCATTAATTAGCATGTGCTAATTAATCTACTAATTAATTCCTAACAAATATGTCGGCACACTGTGATTTCAGTAGAATTAACCTCGGTCTTTCAATTTTATCTCACATTAGGGATTTACGGTCAATTCTTTTCACTATTAAGGAAAACCTTATCCACAGAACTTTAGCAGTAGCACCTATTAAAATGGGACGCTAGTGCTACATAGCAGTACCGCGTGCACTTGAGACGCGCTACAGATACGGGTGTAGCAGTAGGGCTTCTCAACGGAAAAGCACTACTACTAAAATTCCTACGACTAAGCCGATGGGCTACGAATAGTAGTAGCGATCTTGGAAAAACGCTACTACTAAAATTCCCACGACTAAGCCGATAGGCTACAAATAGTAGTAGCGATCTTGTGCAAACCGCGCTATCGCAAAGATTATTGTAGCAGCGCGTTTTCCGTGAAAAACACTATTGCTAATGAAAATAAAATAAAATGAAAAACAAATAGAAAAGTAAATGAAAATGAAAGAAATAGAAAAAGGAGAAAGGAAAAAATAAAATAAAAATAAAAATAAAAATAAAGAAGAAAGGCATAGCAGTAGCGTCTTTTCGTAACAAGCGCTATAGATAATATAGCAGCAACGCGTTTTCTTGACCCCCGCTATAGAAAGGGAAAATGAAATAAGAAAAAAATGAAAATAAATAGCTATAGCAGTAGCGTGTTTTTACTTCCAGCGCTACCGCTACGTTTGACTTAACCCCCGCCTGGTTCCCCCTCCCCGGCCACCACTTCTCCCCCAAATCCCTCGCCCCACTTCGCCGCTGTTTCCCCACTTCGCCGTCGGAGCCGCCCCCAACGCCATCGGAGCCGCCCCCAACGCCACCGGAGCCACACGGCCTCATCAACGCCACCGGAGCCGCCCTCGCCGCCACCGAAGCCACCCTCGACGCCCCTGCCTCCCTCGCCACAACTGCCTCCCTCCCTCGCCACCACTGCCTCCCTCGCCACCACCGGAGCCATCCTCTGTAAGCCCCCACCCCTACTCTCTCTCTCTCTCATGTATAGCACAAACATTGGACAGAGAACTAGCTAGTTAGGTTAACTAGTTTAATTATCTAGGTTAGTGCAAAAATTTAGTTAGGGCTTTGACAGAGAACTAGTTAGGTTAACTAGTTTAATTAGGTTAATTATCTAGGTTAGTGCAAAAATTTAGTTAGGGCTTTGACAGAGAACTAGCTAGGTTAACTAGTATAATTAGGTTAATTATCTAGGTAAACTAGGTTTTTGATTTTTGAAAAGACCACTATTTTTCAAGGAAAAGAATTTAGTCAAGTTTTATTTTAAAGATGATCCCTTCCTAGACTTTTAGCTTTAAACAAAAAACAAAAGCATTTAGCTAAAAATAAAAAAAGGTAGCTATGGCATTTAGCTATAAACAAAAAACAGAATTGATGTTATATGATATATGTCATTGATGTTCATTTGCATATTCCATTATTGTTGATTGTATCTTTTCATTGAAGTGGTCATGTTATATCTTTTCATTGAAGTGGTTCGATTGTGCCCAAGTGACCTTTTGTTGTTTCCAGGGAATGAAGCCAAATGGCCTATGTTTTGCCGGAATGTTGATTCATTTCCGTTCCGGCAAATTTCAGGTGCTCGATTTGTCCACTTTTTAGCAAAGGTCATGCCGAAATTTTCCGTGAATTTCGGCATGACTTGTGCTACAAACTAGGACATATCGAGTGTCCGGGATTTGCCGCACCGGGAAGGAATCAACGGTCCTGCAAAACATAGGCCTTTTTTATGTCATTATTCATTTTATTAGGTCTAGAATTAATTGACTAGATTTAATCGTAGAAAACATGGCTAGCAACGATGAAGGACAGGGTTCTGGTGATTGCGACGACGTCTACCTGGCGGCAGACGAATTTTTGAACCTTGCCGACGATCAACGGTTGTTGTTGCTGGGCCCACTTGTCACATTGGAGATTGAGACCGACATTGAGACCGGCTCTGAGACTGAGACCGGCGCCGAGACCGGCACCAAGACTGGCGGAGCCGGTATAGAACCGAAATCAAAGAGGCAACGGCGCCCAAACCAGCTCATCACTGCTAGAGTGGTGGTCACGGAGGTGGACGATGACAATTTTGAGCCAAAAGAGCCCGCGGAAGCGCGCGCGTGCTATGGCAATCAAATAGGCTGCATACCACGGGCTTGTGCCACCATCAACGATGTGAAACTACGGAAGATACCATATATGAAGCAGTCCCTCCTAACGAAGCTGCACCAGGTGTTCTTGTTCCCGGGACGGGATGAAAAGAAATATAAAAATCCAGATAAAGACCCGGCAATGAAGAAGAAAAACAGACGCGCCATTGGCAAGTTTAGCGACGCGTTGTCCGCTTGGAAAGTAAGGGTGAAAGCAAGGATCATCGGCAAAAAGGAGCCTGATACGTCTCCAACGTATCTATAATTTATGAAGTATTCATGCTATTATATTATCCATCTTGGATGTTTTATGGGCTTTACTATGCACTTTTATACTATTTTTGGGACTAACCTATTGACCTAGAGCCCAGTGCCAGTTCCTGTTTTTTCCCTTGTTTCAGTGTTTCGAAGAAAAGGAATATCAAACGGAGTCAAAACGGAATGAAACCTTCTGGAGAAGTTATTTTTGGAAAGATAGCAACCCGGGGGACTTGGAGTGCACGTCAGGAAAGCAACGAGGGAGCCACGAGGCAGGGGGCGCGCCCACCCCCCTAGGCGCGCCCTCCACCCTCGTGGGGCCCTCGTGGCTCCCCTGACGTATTTCTTCAGCCTATATATATATATATCCGTATACCCTAAAACGATCGGGGAGCAGAATAGATCGGGAGTTCCGCCGCCGCAAGCCTCTGTAGCCACCAAAACCCAATCGGGACCCTATTTCGGCACCCTACCGGAGGGGGAACCCTCACCGGTGGCCATCTTCATCATCCCGGCGCTCTCCATGACGAGGAGGGAGTAGTTCACCCTCGGGGCTGAGGGTATGTAACAATAGCTATGTGTTTGATCTCTCTCTCTCTCTCTCTCTCTCTCTCGTGTTCTTGATTTGGCACGATCTTGATGTATCGCGAGCTTTGCTATTATAGTTGGATCTTATGTTTCTTCTCCCCCTCTACTCTCTTGTAATGGATTGAGTTTTCCCTTTGAAGTTATCTTATCGGATTGAGTCCTTAATGATTTGAGAACACTTGATGTATGTCTTGCATGGGATAACCGTGGTGACAATGGGTTATTCTATTGATTTACTTGATGTATGTTTTGGTGATCAACTTGCGGGTTCTGCCCATGAACCTATGCATAGGGGTTGGCACACGTTTTCGTCTTGACTCTCCGGTAGAAACTTTGGGGCACTCTTTGAGGTTCTATGTGTTGGTTGAATAGATGAATCTGAGATGTGTGATGCATATCGTATAATCATACCCACGGATACTTGAGGTGACATTGGAGTATCTAGGTGACATTAGGGTTTTGGTTGATTTGTGTCTTAAGGTGTTATTCTAGTACGAACTCTAGGGCTGTTTGTGACACTTATAGGAAGAGCCCAACGGATTGATTGGAAAGAATAACTTTGAGGTGATTTCATACCCTACCATAATCTCTTCGTTTGTTCTCCGTTATTAGTGACTTTGGAGTGACTCTTTGTTGCATGTTGAGGGATAGTTATATGATCCAATTATGTTATTATTGTTGAGAGAACTTGCACTAGTGAAAGTATGAACCCTAGGCCTTGTTTCCTAGCATTGCAATACCGTTTGTGCTCACTTTTATCATTAGTTACCTTGCTGTTTTTATATTTTCAGATTACAAAAACCTATATCTACCATCCATATTGCACTTGTATCACCATCTCTTCGCCGAACTAGTGCACCTATACAATTTACCATTGTATTGGGTGTGTTGGGGACACAAGAGACTCTTTGTTATTTGGTTGCAGGGTTGTTTGAGAGAGACCATCTTCATCCTACGCCTCCCACGGATTGATAAACCTTAGGTTATCCACTTGAGGGAAATTTGCTACTGTCCTACAAACCTCTGCACTTGGAGGCCCAACAACGTCTACAAGGAGAAGGTTGCGTAGTAGACATCAAGCTCTTTTCTGGCGCCGTTGCCAGGGAGGCTAGGTAAGCGGCACTCACACCCCGTCAACTAAGCTCTTTTCTGGCGCTGTTGCCGGGGAGGTGAGTGCTTGAAGGTATATCTTTAGATCTTGTAATCGAATCTTTTTGTTTCTTGTTTTATCACTAGTTTAGTCTATAAAAGAAAACTACAAAAAAATGGAATTGAGGGTGCCTCATATGCTTCATCTTTTTAATGTCTTCCGTGAAAATAAGGATTCCGATAATTGTGCTCAATTGCTAGAGGAAGAATGCATTAAAATGTTCGGCACTAAATATTTGAATGATGAGCATGATTGCAATGTTGTTAGTATGAATTCTTTGAATACCCATGATGCTAATGATATGCAAAGCCACAAGCTTGGGGAAGCTATGTTTGATGAAGATGATATTTTTTGTCCCCCAAGCTTTGATGAGCAAATTTATTATGATGAAAGCATGCCTCCTATTTATGATGATTATATTGATGAAAGTGGATTTGGAGAGGTCATGACTTTATTTAGTGATGAATCCACTATTTCTGAAGAGGTTCCAATTGATTATGAGAATAAAGTTGCTATCTATGATGATTGTTGTGATGACACGTATGCTATAAAGAATAATAATAACCATGAAACTTGTCATCTTGATCTTAATTTCCAATCACATGATAGTTATTTTGTTGAGTTTGCTCCCACTATAATTAATGAGAATAAATTTGCTTATGTGGAGAGTAGTAAAATTTCTATGCTTGTACATCATGAAAAGAATGCTTTAGGTGCTGGTTATATTGTTGAATTCATTCATGATGCTACTGAAAATTATTATGAGGGAGGAACATATGCTTGTAGGAATTGCAATAATATCAAGTTTCCTCTCTACGTGCTTAAAGTTTTAAAGTTATGCTTGTTTTGCCTTCCTATGCTAGTTGTTATTGTTCCCATAAGTTGTTTGCTCACAAAATCCCTATGCATAGGAAGTGGGTTAGACTTAAATGTGTTAGTCATATGCTTCATGATGCTCCCGTTATGTTTCAACTCTTATCTTTTATGTGAGCATCATTGAAATCATCATGCCTAGCTAGGGGCGTTAAACATTAGCGCCTGTTGGGCGGCTACCCAATTTTATTTTAGTTTCTTGCTTTTTGGTTCTGTTTAGTAATAAATAAATCATCTAGCCTCTGGTTAGATGCGGTTTTATGTTTTAATTAGTGTTTGTGCCAAGTAAGACCTATAGGATCTTCTTGGATGATAGTTATTTGATCTTGCTGAAAATTCCAGAAACTTTCTGTTCACGAAAACAATTGTTAAAAATCACCAGAACGTGATAAAATACTGATTCCAATTGCAGCAGATCAATAAACAAATTATCTAGGTCGTCATATTTTGGTAGATTTTTCTGAGTTCCAGAAGTTTGCGTTAGTTACAGATTACTACAGACTGTTCTGTTTTTGACAGATTCTGTTTTTCGTGTGTTGTTTGCTTATTTTGATGAATCTATGGCTAGTAAAATAGTTTATAAACCATAGAGAAGTTGGAATACAGTAGGTTTAACACCAATATAAATAAAGAATGAGTTAATTACAGTACCTTGAAGTGGTGTTTTCTTTTCTTTCGCTAACGGAGCTCACGAGATTTTTTGTTAAGTTTTGTGTTGTGAAGTTTTCAAGTTTTGGGTAAAGATTCGATGGACTACGGAATAAGGAGTGGAAAGAGCCTAAGCTTGGGGATGCCCAAGGCACCCCAAGGTAATATTCAAGGATGACCAAGAGCCTAAGCTTGGGGATACCCCGGAAGGCATCCCCTCTTTCGTCTTCGTTCACCGGTAACTTTACTTGGAGCTATATTTTTATTCACCACATGATATGTGTTTTGCTTGGAGGGTCGTTTTATTTTCTTTAGCCTTGTTTGCTGTTTGAATAAAATACCAAGATCTTAAATTCTTAAATGAGAGAGAGTCTTCACATAGCTACATAATTATTTAACTACTCATTGATCTTCGCTTATACCTTTTTGGAGTAGTTTGTCATTTACTCGTGTGCTTCACTTATATCTTATGAGTAAATGGTTGAATGATTTGAATGTCATAAATCTGAAATTATATATGTTTCATATGCCTTTCCCATGGGGAGTAATGCCTTCACATATAAGAAGTAGAGGTGGTAAATTTATTGAAGGTTAGCAAACATTGTATTGGTCACTTGAACAATTCATGAAAGAATATTGAGGGAAGAGAGATTTCACATATAAATATACTATCTTGGACATCTTCTATGATTGTGAGCCCCATTAATTATTTTCAAACCTGAGCAAATTAGTTGAAGTTGGACAAGGAAGACAACATAATGAGTTATGCTTGGGTATATTTGTATAGAAGTTATATTGTTATGGATCCTCTAACATGTGGTGCTTGCTATTTAGAATCCTTTGCTAGCCAAAATATCTGTACTAAGCGGGAATACTGCTTGTGCATCCAAACTCCTTGAACCAAGTTTCTTCCATGAGTGTCCACCATATCTACCTATATGCGGTATTTACCTGCCGTTCCAAGTAAATTTGCATGTGCCAAACTCTAAACCTTCAAATAATAATCTGTTTTGTATGCCCGAATCGCTCATGTAGCGACTAGGGGCTAGCAGTATCTTCCATGCTAGGTGGGTTATTCTCACGATGAGTGGACTCCGCTCATCATTCACGAGAAAATGGCTGGTAACTGGGATGCCCAGTCCCATGATCAAAAGATCGAAATCAAATCAAAAATAATTGCAAACAAAACTCCCCCAGGATTGATGTTAGTTGGAGGCACCCGTTGTTTCGGGCAAGCCATGGATTGATGATTGTTGGTGGAGGGGGAGTAAAAATCTTTACCTTTCTGTTTGGGAACCGCCTATAATGTATGTAGTATGGAAGATATTGGGAACTCTTGGTCGTTATGTTGACAATGAAAGCATACCTCTCAAAATTATTTTCATCTCTGTTTTTGCTTCGAGCTCTGGCACCTCTGCAAATCCCTGCTTCCCTCTGCGAAGGGCCTATCTTTTACATTTATGCAAGAGTCAGTAGTATTCCTTCTCATTCCAACCTACTCTTTAGTTGGCAAGCATCATGTGATGGAAAGATCTAGGCATATATGGCCATTCAAATATATTTGAGCATGAATTATTACTGTTGACATTACCCCTGAGGTAAAAGGTTGGGAGGCGAAACATTAAGCCCCTATCTTTCTCTGTGTTCGATGAATACTATTTGTTCTAAAAATATGCTTTGAGTGGTAGCAATCATGGAAGACTAAATGATAGTTGAGTATGTGAAGTTTGCTGAATCAAAGCTCTGACATAGACTCTTCCTGAAAATAAGATGAATTGTAATTGTTTGATGACTAATAACACGGTTTGTTAGTTTTCAAGAAAGTTTATGTTCTATACTTTAAAATGTGAATAGTTTGTTACTTGATCATGCAAAGTTCTACGAGTTGAGCTACTGTTATGACATATAATGATGCTAGAAAAGGTGATTGAAATTATCATTGATCAAACTTATGCACCTGCTAGCATTCACACTTCATAAATTCTTTCTTTTATCATTTACCTACTCGAGGACGAGCAGGAATTAAGCTTGGGGATGCTGATACGTCTCCAACGTATCTATAATTTATGATGTATTCATGCTATTATATTATCCATCTTGGATGTTTTATGGGCTTTACTATGCACTTTTATATTATTTTTGGGACTAACCTATTGACCTAGAGCCCAGTGCCAGTTCCTATTTTTTCCCTTGTTTCAGTGTTTCGAAGAAAAGGAATATCAAACGGAATGAAACCTTCTGGAGAAGTTATTTTGGAAAGAAAGCAACCCGGGGGACTTGGAGTGCACGTCAAGAAAGCAACGAGGGAGCCACGAGGCAGGGGGCGCGCCCACCCCCCTGGGCGCGCCCTCCACCCTTGTGGGCCCCTCGTGGCTCCCCTGACGTATTTCTTCCACCTATATATATCCATATACCCTAAAACGATCGGGGAGCAGAATAGATCGGGAGTTCCGCCGCCGCAAGCCTCTGTAGCCACCAAAACCCAATCGGGACCCTGTTCCGGCACCCTGCCGGAGGGGGGAACCCTCATTGGTGGCCATCTTCATCATCCCGACGCTCTCCATGACGAGGAGGGAGTAGTTCACCCTCGGGGCTGAGGGTATGTACCAGTAGCTATGTGTTTGATCTCTCTCTCTCTCTCTCTCTCTCGTGTTCTTGATTTGGCACGATCTTGATGTATCGCGAGCTTTGCTATTATAGTTGGATCTTATGTTTCTTCTCCCCCTCTACTCTCTTGTAATGGATTGAGTTTTCCCTTTGAAGTTATCTTATCGGATTGAGTCCTTAATGATTTGAGAACACTTGATGTATGTCTTGCGTGGGATAACCGTGGTGACAATGGGTTATTCTATCGATTTACTTGATGTATGTTTTGGTGATCAACTTGCGGGTTCTGCCCATGAACCTATGCATAGGGGTTGGCACACGTTTTCGTCTTGACTCTCCGGTAGAAACTTTGGGGCACTCTTTGAGGTTCTATGTGTTGGTTGAATAGATGAATCTGAGATGTGTGATGCATATCGTATAATCATACCCACGGATACTTGAGGTGACATTGGAGTATCTAGGTGACATTAGGGTTTTGGTTGATTTGTGTCTTAAGGTGTTATTCTAGTACGAACTCTAGGGCTGTTTGTGACACTTATAGGAATAGCCCAACGAATTGATTGGAAAGAATAACTTTGAGGTGGTTTCGTACCCTACCATAATCTCTTCGTTTGTTCTCCACTATTAGTGACTTTGGAGTGACTCTTTGTTGCATGTTGAGGGATAGTTATATGATCCAATTATGTTATTATTGTTGAGAGAACTTGCACTAGTGAAAGTATGAACCCTAGGCCTTGTCTCCTAGCATTGCAATACCGTTTGTGCTCACTTTTATCATTAGTTACCTTGCTGTTTTTATATTTTCAGATTACAAAAACCTATATCTACCATCCATATTGCACTTGTATCACCATCTCTTCGCCGAACTAGTGCACCTATACAATTTACCATTGTATTGGGTGTGTTGGGGATACAAGAGACTCTTTGTTATTTGGTTGCAGGGTTGTTTGAGAGAGACCATCTTCATCCTACGCCTCCCACGGATTGATAAACCTTAGGTCATCCACTTGAGGGAAATTTGCTACTGTCCTACAAACCTCTGCACTTGGAGGCCCAACAACGTCTACAAGGAGAAGGTTGCGTAGTAGACATCAGAGCCCTACTTCGAGATTGTAAAGGATAATCCGACAATTACAGAAGAGCTGTTTGAAATATTCAAGGCGGCTTGCGTTGCCGAAGCTACCAAAGAAAAGTTGGAGTACATGAAGGGGCTTCAAGAGAGGAACATGGGGCGCCACCACCTCGGAAGCCATGGTTACGTGGGGAAGAGGTCCATATGGGCCAAGGAGGACGCGGAACGCGAAAGTCTGGGCATCCCAGACCCCTTGGCGGAGTTCACCGTCCCGCAGGAGCGTGACGTGCTCAGGGCCCGGTACCATTGGGACCCAGCAAGAAGGTTTTTGAGACGGACCCGGTCACGACGGAGTTCATGAGACTGCTGGTAATTTTAGTTTCTGATCAATTCGACTGCACGTTTAGTCATATTTGTAAACGATCCTTGTTCCTTTTGCAGAGAGAACATCACAGGATTGCGGCCGAAAGCGACTCGCTGTCTGAGGCGTTGGCGAGGCCCAAGTGGGACACCCCATTCAACCAGGCCTTGAACATATTGAAACGACTCCCGGTGGACACTCGGCCGTCGTATGGATGCGTGCACAGCGTCGGAGACGGCGCCATGTGGAAGAAGTACTACCGTGAGACCACGGAGGAGAGAAAGGAAAGACGGAGGTTAACTGAAGAAACATCGACAAGAAGGTGAGATTGCGGTTGAGAAGAAATCAGGTGAGACAATCAAAGCAGCGGTAGCTGCCGCAAAACGGGAGGTGGCAGCAACGTGTGGTGTCTTGGTTCCGGCTATCGTTAGTTGGAGCAGGCAAAATCTAAGTAAAGATGCAGCGGACTTTCCCCTTGCCGACTTCTTTGGGAGCAGCTCGACTAGCGTTGCACCAACACCTGCTCCTGCACCGGCTCCCGTACCAGCTCCTGCACCGGCTCCCGCACCTGCTCATAGCAGCCCGTCCTCCGTCTCGGACGTGCTCGGCGGTGCTTCGTCTTTGGCTGAGCTCGACGCCCTCACGGTACCTGTCACACCGGCCCTCTTCAATAAATGTATAATCTCCCGTTTCCGTTGCCTTTCGGATGTCTCACGTTGCAGACATGTTTTTGCACGCCGACGTAACCCCGTGCACCATATTGTACACCATCAGCGACCAGAAGGTGGACGTGGGGAAGGCGACGATAATGAAGCCGAAGGAACAATTGTTCCACAGCCGGCCGATCCCCCTGACGTTTTCAAGGTTTATGTGGCCAGTGTCAAACCGGGCCACGAGAATTTGGATCCTCCGGTACTAGGGGGGATGATGACAAGACCCCATGGCGGCTTGGTGATTGCAAGGGGTGGGTCCTGTTGTGGCCAAAGAGCCTGCTTCGTCTGGAGGCGGCCGGGAGCACACCCACGACCACGCAGCCTCAGCAAGGTATGAACATCAACACCCCACCTATCTAATTAGCGTCGCCTGTCGTGCAGGTTGATAGCGCACGGGGTGAGGAAGAGGCCCCATTAGTCGCTGATGACGTCGCCGTAGATGAGGATGAGGATGACACTCAACAGTATCTCAATACCGGCGCCTATGACGACGGAAGATTGATGGCTCAGCAGTATGAGTACTCAGGGTTGAGTCGGTGCCTGAATTGCCGCCTCCCGAGGCTGAACGTATTATAGACGACCTTCCAGTACCAAAGAAGCATAGGAAGAGAGCGAGGAAAGGCAACAATAAAGCTGCTGCTATGATCTAGCCGCCTCCGCAGCCTCGGGTTCAAGACCGTATACCTGTCCTCGGTGCGGCGAAATACCATATCCCCGGTGAACCAATCCTACCTAAGGCATCGGTAGAGGCCATACACGGCGATCTAAGAAGACTTCATGACGATGTGCTGCGGAGCGAGAAAAGCCTAATCGCCTTGGAAAATCCAGGATACCCACTCTACGTGGTTAACGTGCCGCGACAAAGGTTGTACGTCGACACATTCCCCGCGGAGAAGTTCTTCCTTCGATTCGATTACATCTTCGACATGTTTCACTTGAAGAAGCTGGATTTTACGTTTGTCTGCCTTTTTACCTTGCACATGAACTAGATCATCGGGATTGAGCAGATACCTTATATATGTGTCGTTGACCCGTACTTCATGCACGAGGGCTTCTTGGCAGTCTGTGCAGAGCACCGTGAATACGCGAGGGACTACATCGTCGATTTCATGGTCGCCAATAAGGACAAGGAGACGATTCTCGTGCCTTATCATCCCCTGTAAGTCATCCACGTGGATATCCTTCATTCTATTTCAATCATTCATTTGCACGGTGGAGGCTAATTAATTTGAGGTGTACTTATTTTGCGCAGCCACGGGCGCGCCGTCCTCATCATCCTTTACCCCCAATTCTCCCACACTCTTTACTTGGACTTGTCGAAGAACATGAACAAAAAGGATTACACCCACATCCAGTCTGTTCTCACAGTGCTATCTTTTTCTACGACATACGGGGTGGAGAGATCAAGACCAAGAAGAAAAGGAACAGCAGGCCCGCCTTCAGCCATAAGACTGACTTCTGCTGCATCCAGCAACCAAGTGATACTCTTAGTGATGGATTCTATGTCCTACACCACATGCTGGAGTACAGTCGGGATCAACAGAACCTTCGCATGTCACCTACATCCGGCGATGCCCATATTCTGCAATGGGCAAAGAACGTAGGAGATATCCCGGATCATCGACTTCGAGCTGAGTTCTATCGCATCCAGCGTGAACTTGCCCAAATCATCATGAAGGAGGTCCTCGACAAAACCGGGATGTTCTACGAGGAAGGGCAAATGTCGCGGGAAGACGTCCGAACACACGTAGCCGCTCAGCGTCTCGACCTGAAGCCTTTGACTAAGCTTGGGGACTATCTCCCTGACTTGGATGGATGGCACGACATGTTGGAGTGATTGTCGATATATGACAATGTGTCCGTTTTGTCCATACTTTCTGAATGACGAAACTTTGAGTTATGCACAACGAAACTTTATTTGTGATGTAATTAAACCGTCCTCCTCAACTAGCGAAGATCACTCTAGTTAGGGCATTTTGGGTACGATGAACTTTGCTATTTATGCTTATGATATGTTGCTTCTATTTTTGCCAAGTCTGTCTCTTTCTGTTGCTCAACTATATATGTTGCATATCATCGACTCATGTGGCGATGCATGTGCATAGATCATCGATGACGAAGAAGTGCTACGCCAGGAGTATACGACGAGTGGCCAGAGTGTCAGGCCAGGTGTACCGGTTTCCGGTTTCCGAGCGACAGCCAGTAATTAGTTTAGGTTCACGCTAGTGCAAGAGAGGGATACAAACCGACGCCTCAAGAAGTACTACATTATGTATGATGAGACATGTCATGTAACTTGTATAGCTATATCGTGATTATGATGTGACGACATGATTTGTGTTGGATGATATGATGAGACTATTATGTGTATGATATGATGAGCATATTGCATGTGTATGATATGATTAGAATACTGTATAAAACCTATACAAAAACATCGCAAATACGTAGCAAAAAAAGATATAAAAAATATAGTAGTAGCGCTCTTTAGCGCTGGACAGGAAAATGCTCATGCTAAAGCACTTAGCAGTAGCGCTGGTACGGGAAGCGCTGCTGCTAATTAGGTATAGCAGTAGCGCGTGTCAACATGCGCTATTGCTACACGTTAGCTGTAGCGCCTTATCGGTAGCGCGGGTACCCGCGCTACTGATACACAAAATACCCGCGCTACTGCTAGGCTTTTCCCTAGTAGTGTTTGGTGGTCCTTGTTGGCTTTTGGAATAAGCTGTCCCCTACCTAGCTTATTCTAAAAGCTGAACCAAATTAGTTTTTTAGAAGCCTACTAGTTACTAGAATACGTTGGGTAGGGGGCAACTTATTCTAGAATCTAGTAAAAAATTGGCCCTAAAACTCAACTGACTACTTGTTTATCAGTCATAAATTGTCGTGTACGTATGTCACATGCTTGGTTTAGTGATTCTACAAAACATAATTATCGATATCATTCCATCTGCTGTGCTTGACCACTTTGCTAGGAATCAACTGACTTATTTAGTGGAGAAATCAGTTGGGTCTTGGGCCGTTAGATTTGTCCCTCGCAAACTGATGGATCGGTCAATGCAACAAGTAGCCGCATGGGCGTGTTGCACTGCAGGTTCGCCGTCCGGCACGCTGCACCATGCCCTTTGCATTGCAAACTTCCA
This sequence comes from Triticum aestivum, assembly GCF_018294505.1. Taxonomy (NCBI): domain Eukaryota; kingdom Viridiplantae; phylum Streptophyta; class Magnoliopsida; order Poales; family Poaceae; genus Triticum; species Triticum aestivum. The sequence continues at coordinate 118,493,389 of NC_057808.1, forward strand.
CCGCAGGCGAGATCTATGGCTCGCAGCACCATGTGTTGCAATGCAACTCCGCCACCAGCTGAGATCTGCGAGGACATGACGCCACGCGCGTTGCGTAGAAGTATCCCTGCCAACGATGAGACTCACTGGTTGCACCTCTCTTGCTCCATAGCACCTGTGGCACTGCACCGACATGCTCAGCAACACCAACCGCAGCAACGGGCGGCGATGCTCAGCAACATCGACCGCAGCAACGGTCGACGGTGTCGATGATGCTGGGCAACACTGACCATGATGGAGCATTGGTGCTGGGTAGTAGAGCTTGCGACATCAGTGGTGGAGCGGGAATGGAGGAAGGAGGAGGAGGAGGGGAAAGAGGGTGCATGGGAAAGGGAGAAAGGGAGAGCACGTGCTGACGAGATTCTAGCAGTGACAGGAAAAAAGAAGTGGCCGCTTAGGGAAGGGGATAAGGAGGAAGGGGAAAGAGGTGTGTGGGCCCTAGGGGGGCACGTGGCACCTATCGGAAGTGGCTTACGTGAGAGAGAAATCATTCGGTTAAAAAAGTGTTTTTTCCTTTCTCCTTACGTTATAGTAGCGCCTCTGGCTTTGGTGTATGCTAGTTATACGCATGGCCAGCCATAATTGCCCTTTTTAACTTCTGAACTTCAAAAATGCAGTTTGGAGCTCGGTTTACAGGTAGCCTGTTTTTCCGTCCCTGTGTTCTTCTTCGCGATCAACAAATCCCAGCCAGAGATGGCCGATGGCGGACGCCTTGGGCGGCGACATCGGCGTGCTGGTCAAGATGGCGACCTGGAAGCATGGTTTGAGGCCCGTGGGCAACATATATGGTGGTTCCTCTTGTCGTTGATGATGGGGAGCACTAGATTTGGAGCAGGGAAGGCACGGGGACAATCCCGACCAACACGCCACAATGATATGTGCCTTGCCATTTGCGGCAGGCCTGGTCTTCGGTTCAGAAAGCCTTGATGGCGATGGTGCTTCCATGGTTCTTGCGACGATGAAGGTTCTTCTTCTTTTCTTCCGATGAGGGTCTCAGCGACGCTAGGAGTTGGAAATGGCCTTTGGTTATGGTGTATACAGAGATCCCTTAGGGCCCTTTGCCTCTTCTCTTTTGGGGTTGTTTCTCCATAATGTTCAGGACAATTGTCGGTTCCAGAAATCTCTGGTATGACGTGTTTGGTTACCTGCACCATTTTTTCTGCCTCTTTGCATTTGTGTCATAGATGGGCCTGGCTGGGGTAAAACAAGCCAAAATCCATCATTTGCACATAGTTTGGTTGCATGCATCTACGCTAGCTGCATGAGGGAAGCAATACTGACCCGCCATTTGGTTGCCTGCGTTGCTCTAGGCGCACAAACTACACGTTGTTTGGTTGTGAATGGCATAAGGTGCTATCACCACTTATCACCAGTGGTGACCATACCACACACGACTTGAACATAGTTTCATTCCTTGCAAGGAAACAAATCGTAGTTAATCCTAGGCACTAACAAATATCAGTACAAATATAACAGTCAAATGGCTCAATAGGGGAAATTCATCGATGCCGAACTAGTTGGAAGTCCATCCTCATCCTCTTCTTCTTCTGCTACTGTTGTTTCTTCTTCTACTTCTGCTGCTGCTGAATCTTCCACCGTTGTTGCTCTTCTTCTCCAGATCCTTGTCTGACCTCTGTTATCCCACATTTCCTGAGCCCACTCCATCCTTTTGTCCTTCCAGACTGTAAGTGCATCTAGTGCCCCTTAGTGATTTTGGTGTATTGAAGACTTGTAGGTTAAGGGACTAATGTGTTTGTGAGTGTACACAGGTCTATAAGTCTATGAGAAGTTTGATATTTACAGAGAAAGTCGACCCCTAAAAATGAATGTCTTCAACTGAAGACTTTGGCTTTCCGAAGACTTTGAAAGTGAAGAAATTGGTGTGACCTTGAAGACTTGATATTCATGCGAGGAATATGAAGCGTGAAGACTTTTGTTTTCGTAGTTTCTTTTTCTCTTTCTTGAGTCATAGGAAACACCGTACTGTGAGGGGGTCGAGGTAAAACTAAGGAAAAGTTTCCAAGTGATGCTCAACTCAAAATCCTACACCTACCAATCCTTTTGAGTGAAGCCATTGGAAATCTCATACAGTTTAGTCAATTTCTTCAGTGACAGAGATGAAGTTCTTCTGGTCTTTGAGGAATTTGTTCTGACTGAGGAGTTAGGAATTCGCCAGTGCGGATTGCCTACAAGTGAGGAACATGATAACCCTGAGAAATTTGAGACCTCAAATTTCCGACCATTGTTGTGCTATGCGCCAGCTGTCCCAAAATATCTACCCACCTAATGGTCATATCATTGAAGGGCATTTATATCTTATCATGCCGGGCTGCTCCCTAGGCTATAAATAGCCGCCCCCTACAACCACTAGTTGGTTGGCTGCTCCGAGAGAAACTGACACTTGTCATTGAGAGCATCCCATCCTTTGAGGACTTTGAGCGAAAATCATCAAGTGAGGAAAACCCAAACCCAAACACCTACAAACCCAAAGTGATTGAGCATCACTGAAGAGATTGTTCCTGTGTGGAACCGACGCTTGTTACCTTTGAGGACTGTGCATCCTCCAGACGGTTAGGCGTCATGGTCTAGAGTATCCAAGAGGAAATTGTGGATCACCGAGTGTCCGAGTTTGTGAAGGTTTGGAAGTCACCTGAAGACTTACCATGAGTGATTGGGCGAGGTCTGTGTGACTTTAGCTTAAGGAGAATAGAGTGATGACTGTGGGTCCTCAGTTTTAAATACCTAGCCGCTCCAACCAGACGTACGACTGTCACAACAGTTGGAACTGGTCTACCAAATCACTGTCTTCACCGAGCTACTGATTCTATTTCCTCAACCCTTCCATTTCCTCATTACTGTGTTGTTGTACTTGATCGTTACTGTTTGAAGACTTAGATTGAAGACTTTCTCAATTTCCTCAATCCTATTTCTTCAGTTAGTTTGTCTTCAGCCTGCATATCCTGTGTTTACGCTTCCTGTACTCAGTGCGTGTTTTCATTTCATCATGATGACTGTGCTACTGCTCTGTTATGCTTACATCTGAGTACTTATTCTACTGAGTTGTTCGTGACTTAGGAATTTCCTCACCCTGAAATTCCTCAGTGAAGAATTTGTAAAAATCGCATATTTACCCCTCTCTAGTCGATATAACACACTTTCAATTGGTATCAGAGCAAGGTACTCCCTTGTTCTGTGTGATTTTGGTTTAACCGCGTGGAGTTTCAGTTATGTCGACTGCAGGTATGATCAAGGTCTCTGCTGGGTGTCCTACCTTCGATGGGATGGACTACCCCTACTGGAAGAATAAGATGCGAATGCATCTTAAGGCAATTGACAACGATCTCTGGTACGTTGTGGAAAATGGTGTTCCCTCTGTCACTCTTACACTCCTACCATCAACGCTGCTGATGTGAAGAGATTCAAGCAACTCGACTCTCAAGCGAAGAACATCATATGTGGCCATCTGAGCAAAGGGCAGTATGACGGAGAGAGTGCTTTGAAGATAGCTAAGCTTATCTGGGATAGGCTGTCCAAGGTCAACGAAGGAGTCTCAACACAGCGTGACTCTCGAGTTGACGTTCTTCGCAATCTCTTCAACCGCTTCAAAAGACTCGACAATGAGAATGTTCAACAAACCTTCGATCGCCTCACTGACATCTCAAATGAGCTTCAAGCAATTGGTGCCACTGACATCACCGACCATGAGGTGGTGAATAAATTGCTGAGATCGTTTGATTCCTCATTTGACACTCTTGCACTGATGACACAAGAACGAGGAGACTACAAGTCACTTGATCCCGCTGATATCCTTGAGAGGATAAACACTCATGAGTTCCAACTTGCTGAGAAGAGAGATCTCTATGGGACGAGCTATGGCAGATCACGCGCTTTGAAGGACAAGGCAGTCTCTGAATCTGAAGGTGAGGATTCTGGTAGCAGCCTTGGTGATCCTGAAGAACTGAGCCAGGAGCTAGCAATGCTCGTGAGGAAATTCCAAAAGTTCTCAAGACGTGGTCGCTTTGGTAAATCCTCAAGAAGTGATGACATGAAATTAGATTCCTCATCCCGTGACTACAAGAAGAGAACTTGCCACAAGTGCAAGAAACCTGGTCACTACATTCAAGATTGTCCTCTGTGGGAAAAGGAATCAAAGAAGAAGATACAAGGATTACAGTTCTGATGACTCAAAGAAGAAGAAGAAATCTTCAAACTCTTCATCGTCAAAATCCTCAAAGTCTTCATCTCACAAGGAGAGCAGCTCCAAAAAGGCTCGGGCATTCATTGGCAAGGAAATGGACTCTGAAGCTGAATCTGAGGAAAACGAGGAAGAGGAGGCATCTGAGGAGTCAGAATCTGGTGTGGCGAGCCTAGCCTTCGCTACTGCTTTCGTCAGCAAGTCCATCTTCAACTTTGAGGAGAATGACTTCCCCAACAAGGCTGATGACGGCGATGATGACTACGCTCCCACCTATTGCTTCATGGCAAAGGGTGCCAAGGTACTCAAATATCCCTCCTCTGAATCAAGTGAGGATGAATCTGATGAAAACCTCAAGCCTAGCTACTCTAAACTCACTAAGATTGCTGTGAAACAACAAAAGGATTTTGAAAAGGTTCAAAATATGTTAGACAAAAGCGATGACCTGTTGGGTGAAGAAATGGATCGCACTCTGTCGCGGGATATCCGCGGCCACCTATGGGACCAGGTGGTCCCTTGCTGGTTCAGCGGGGTGACGCCGCGTTGCACAAAGAGCAGGTCAGCGCACGGCAACACGACAGAGAGCACACAAGCAATTTACCCAGGTTCGGGCCGCCACGAGGCGTAAGACCCTACTCCTACTTTGGTGGATTGATGGTGGAATGAGTGTGGTGGTGCGTAGTACACTTGCCCGGCAGGGTTTGCCTCGGGGCTGTAGCGACTATGAGCGTATGGTGGCCTGGGTTCATCAACTTTCCAACCTTCTAACCCTCCCTACGAGTGCCATGGGCCTCCTTTTATAGATTAAGGGGTCATCACAGTGGCAAAGTGGTCATTATCCACTGATATGATAGCAAACAATGCTATCATACCTAACTCTGCAGGCTGATAGGGTGCATTAAATGCATCACTTAGTGTCACATCACTGGTTGCCCCGCAAGGTCTGCCGGGCTATCTCGCCAGCTCCGTGCCTGTTCCCTTGTCACGTCGCATGATGGGTGTCATATGTGGGTTTCTTCTGTAGGAAATGGCCGCCATGTGGCGAATGGCTGCCACTTAATCACCTTGCAGCTTGACACCGCACTGATTGACGACGAGGGTCGTGTTTGAGTGGTTGGCGGGGTGGTTCAACCCCCGTGAGCCCCGGCAGGCTCTGCCGGGGAGTCTTGGTTGTTTTCTTCTGGTGGTGGCCTTGCCCCTTGCCGGGCTCGCCTGCCCGGCAAGGGAGGCCCTTCTCTTGCTGATGTCTTGCTCCTCTGGTTTGAACTTGGCCCCTTTGAGTTGCATGTTGGGTCTTCAAATCTCTTGGTTCTTTAATCCCTGACTTGGGCTGGTGCTTCAGTCTTGATCTTGTGCCTGTGCAAGTTGGGCAACAGACCCAGGGTTTGTTGCACCGATAGAAGCCCCCGGGCCTACCTCGAACGCGCTGCTGAGCGTCGTCGGGGTAGGGCCTAATAAGTGCACAGGTAGAATTGCCGAAGGGGTCGACCCCTTGAGGTTTATATTGCTGCTTCATTAGTCTTGATCTTGGGGCGGTTTCCGATTTCCCCGTGCGTGGTGTAAAGCCAATAGTGGTGGGGCCGCGACAGTGATGGCCCGTGAATGACTTTAACGCACGGGGTAGAAACTGCCAAATTACTCTTCCCACAGCGGTGCCCTTATCCTTTAGCCACGTATGCTGCATGCATCGCGCGGGGTAGGTAACGGAGGCGCGTGGCGCGGGAGAGCATCTTGAGGTGGGTCCGCACGCCTTGAATTGGCGGAGGAGGGCGGTGATCACCCGTTGATGGAGCAGCTGCCCTTCCCGCCCTGCCTGTAAAAGGAGGAGCGAAGGAGGGCGAGGTCACCCATCTCTGCATTCTCCTTATTCTTCTCTGCTTCCGTTGGTGATGTTGAAGAGGAGAGCCTGGGGCCCGCCCCAGGGCTCCCGCTTGGGGCAATCGTTGCCCCATGCCGGTGCTGATGCTCGGGGAGTGAGCCTGGTCCTTGGCGCGGTGAATCTCTTGGTCTCTTCGAGGCTCGGCCGGTAGGCGGGGCTGGAGATCGTTGGTAATCCCAGCATTGCCCCCTCCCGCAGGTCTTGGGGCTATTGTCGACGAGAGGCGCACCTTCCCGCCCGCCAAGGTGAGGAGCGGCGCCCAGCCCCCTGGCCGTCTTGGTCGTTTGCCGTCTTCCCGAGGGGGGTGCCGGAATGGAGCCTCGGCCTTCCTCTGGACGGTGTCGATGAAGACGAAGCGAGGGGAGAAGGAGAAGACGGGAGGCAGGTCGTCCAGTAGGAGTACGACTGCATTGACGCATTCGTCTTGTACTGGCGACCTGTTGCTCACCCGCCTGGTTCTCCCCCTCTTTCCCCGGCACCGTTATCACCGTTTCCTTGGTTGCCGGGGAAAGGCTCATTCTCCTGCTACTTCTGCCTTCCCCGAGGGGTCCTCTAGCAGGGTGCCGGCGTCTTCTCCTGCCGGTGCCTGTGCTGGAGCCCCCCTTCCGGTTCTGGAGGTGGCGACCAGGGGGCCGTCGATGTGCTGTGCTGTGACGCCCCTGATTCAATCATACACTAATCATACACGCAAACATGTACGATCAAGATCAGGGACTCACGGGAAGATATCACAACACAACTCTAAAAATAAAAATAAGTCATACAAGCATCATATTACAAGCCAGGGGCCTCGAGGGCTTGAATACAAGTGCTCGATCATAGACGAGTCAGCGGAAGCAACAATATCCGAGTACAGACATAAGTTAAACAAGTTGCCATAAGATGGCTAGCACAAACTGGGATACAGATCGAAAGAGGCGCAAGCCTCCTGCCTGGGATCCTCCTAAACTACTCCTGGTCGTGGTCAGCGGCCTGGACGTAGTAGTAGGCACCTCCGGTGTAGTAGGAGTCGTCGTTGATGGTGGCGTCTGGCTCCTGGGCTCCAGCATCTGGTTGCGACAACCAGGAAGAAAGGAAAGGGGGGAAATGGGGGAGAAAATAAACCGTGAGTACTCATCCAAAGTACTCGCAAGCAAGGATCTACACTACATATGCATGGGTATCTGTGTAAAGGGGCAATATCGATGGACTGAACTGCAGAATGCCAGAATAAAAGGAGGATAGCTAGTCCTGTCGAAGACTACACTTCTGGCAACCTCCACCTTGCAGCATGTAGAAGAGAGTAGATGGTAAGTTCACCAAGTATCACCGCATAGCATAAACCTACCCGACGATCCTGCCCTCGTCGCCCTGTGTGAGAGCGATCACCGGGTTATATCTGGCACTTGGAAGGGTGTGTTTTATTAAGTATCCGGTTCTAGTTGTCATAAGGTCAAGGTACAACTCCGGCTCGTCCTTTTATCGAGGGACACAGCTATTCGAATAGATAAACTTCCCTGCAGGGGTGCACCACATTACCCAACACGCTCGATCCCCCTTTGGTCGGACAAACTTTCCTGGGTCATGTCCGGCCTCGGGAGATCAACATGTCACAGCCCTACCTAGGAACAACAGAGAGGTCAGCACGCCGGTCTAAATCCTATGGCGCAGGGGTCTGGGCCCATCGCCCATTGCACACCTGCATGTTGCGTGGGCGGCCGGAAGCAGACCTAGCTCCCTTAATACAAGAGTAGGCTTACGGTCCAATCCGGCGCACGCCGCTCAGTCGCTGATGTCAAGAAGGCTTCGGCTGATACCACGACGCCGAGTGCCCATAACTGTTCCCGCGTAGTTGGTTGGTGCGTATAGGCCAGTGGCCAGACTCAGATCAAATACCAAGATCTCGCGTGTTATTTTGAAGTAACCGCGAACGCCGACCAGGGCCAGGCCCACCTCTCTCCTAGGTGGTCTCAACCTGCCCTGTCGCTTCGCCACAAAGTAACAGTAGGGGGCCGTCGGGAACCCAGGCCCACCGCTACCGGGATGGAGCCACCTGTCCTTTCAGCCCCCACATCGGAATCACTTGCGGGTACTCTACGAGCCGACCCGACTTTAGTCACCACATGTATCACATAATGTATACAAGTATAAGCCCATGATCACCTCCCGAGTGATCACGACCCGGTAGTATAGCATGGCAAACGGACAAGAATGTAGGGCCACTGATGGAATACTAGCATCCTATACTAAGCATTTAGGATTGCAGATAAGGGTAACAACTGTAGCAACAATGACAGGCTATGCAGCAGAACAGGATTAACCGAAAGCAGTAACATGCTACACTACTCTAATGCAAGCAGTAAAGAGAAGGAATAGGCGATATTTGGTGATCAAGGGGGGGCTTGCCTGGTTGCTCTGGCAAGAGAAGGGTTCGTCGTCGATGTAGTCGATCACTAGGTACGGACAGCGGTCTCGGGGTCTACCGGAAAGAAGTAACGGAGGGGGAACACAATAAATGACAAAGCAATCAAAGCATAACATGGCAATACGTGGTGCTAGAGGTGACCTAACACAGTACTAGGTGATACCGGCAAAGGGGGGAACATCCGGGAAAGTATCCCCGATGTTTCGCGTTTTCGGACAGATGAGCCGGAGGGGGAAAGTTGTGTGTTCGATATGCTAGGGATGTGTGGCAGACGAACGGGCTACGTATTCGGATTCGTCTCGTCGTTCTAAGCAACTTTCATGTACAAATTTTTTCCATCCGAGCTACGGATTATTTTCTATTAATTTCTAAAGATTTAAATCATTTTAGGATTTATTTAATTATTTTAATTAAAATTAAATGTTAAATTGCTATGAGTACACGGAAGTGTACCCACAGATGGGATTGTGTGGCTGACCAGCAGGCCCAGTTGACTTGGTCAACTGCCCAGTCAGCACAGGCTGACTGATGGGGCCGGTCAAAGTCAACAGCCCAGTCAGCATTGACCGTTGACGGGTCAAATTGACAAGTGGGTCCCATCTGTCATAGACTGATTAATTAACTAACATTTAATTAGGTTAATTAGTGATTAGGTTAATCTAATTATGTTTAATTAAATTAATTAATTCTTTAATTATTATTATTTATTTATTTTTTAAAATCGTTCCAGGGGGTTGGCGCCACGTGTTAGTGGCTCATCAGGGGTTGGTAGCGCAATTAGTGCTAATGGCCTATTAGGCCGGAGATTTAAGCGCCGGTGGCTTTGAGCCATGGCGGAGGCACGCCGGATGGCCGCTATGGGCGGCGACTCGAGTCACGGAGGCCACCGGGGGCGAGCTCGCGCTCGCGCGCTTCCAGAGGAAACAGAGGGAGGCCGCGGGGTGAAGGGAGGAGGGCCATGGCGGAGCTGGGCGGCGTCGGGGCGGCGGATGCGTGCGGGAGGCAGGGGAGGGCGCGGGCGAGCAGAGGCGGCCGCGGCAGACAGGGGAGCGGCGCGCGTCGCACGCGTGCGCGCGAGGCGTAGGCGTGCGTGCAGGTGGTGGTAGGAGCACACGGGCTGCAGCAGCAGCAGCTAGGCGCAGCGCGGGGCGCGTCGTGGGCGTGGCGACACGGTTTAGGCGACGCGGGCGCGGGGAGGGGTCGCGATGCGTGGGCGCGTGCGCGGTCGGGGCCGTGGTGGCCGCGAGCACGGCGCGGGCGGCGCGCCGGCGTGGAGCTGCGGGATGCGGCCGGTCGCGGTGAGCGCGACCCGGACGCGGTGACGGCCGCGCGAGAGAGAGAGGGAAAGGGAGGGAGCTCACGGAGCCGGTAGAGAAAAGGGCAGCGGGGGTCGGGGTGGTGGTCGAGGACGATGGTGACGTGGAGGAGGCAGACCGGCGGGGAGGAGGTGGCAGGCCGGCGAGGTTGCGGTGACGACGGGCGCCGGCGGAGAGGACGGCGGCGTCGGGTGAGTGGAGGTCATGCCCCCGATCTCGATCCAGATCGGGGGGGGAAGGGAGAGAGCGAGTGGGGGGGGGAGTGGGTGTCGGTGGGGTTAGGGGTTGCGGTTGCGAGGGGATAAAGGAGTGAGTGGGGGGGGGGGGGGCGGGCCAGGTGGGCCGGCTGGGCGGCCTGGTGGCCTGCTGGGCCAAAGGGCAGTGAGGGGGGGGGTTCCTTTTCATTTTCATTTTTGTTTTATCTTTTACCTTTTTATTTATTTTCTTTTCTGTTTTAATTTTATTTCCTAATTTGTTTTAGTTTGGTAAAATATTCAGTTAGCACCTAACATAGTAACATTAATTATACCACTGCCACAATAACTTTGGCACCTAGCTAAAATAGTTTAGTATTTTGTAAAATATATTAGGAGTATAACTAATTGTTTTTGCTGTTGTTTTAATCACTTTAGGGTATTTAATTATTTTATAAAGATGTTGTTTCTCCACCAATAATATCCATGATTTATTTGTCACATTAAGAACATTTTAGTTTTGACTTTTGAAAACTTTAATTGTTTGACTTGATTTTAAATTTGAAATTTGAACGGGATTTGAATCATCGCAAGATTAACAACAATAATCGTGCTAACGTGGCATCATTAGCGGAGGGTTACTGTAGCGTAACTATCCGGGCGTCACAATTCTCCTCCACTACAAGAAATCTCGTCCCGAGATTTAAGAGGTGGAATAAGGGGGAAAGGTCTGGTTACAAAATCCTAACGAATCTTCTCGGTCTTGGTTGCTCTTCTTGAAGTGGTCGATCCATAGCGCTGATGTCTTCATTTCTCTGCTTCAGGTCATCATGATGAAGTTGTCATCCTTCCTTCAGGATCTTCACCGTACTTACGAAAGGGTAAGAAGGGAAAACTCTATGAGGATGGATTCTAACAAGATCGAGTATCAGACGGTTAACTCAGGGAAGAAGCATAAGTATCTCTCAATTTGAAACTTGAGAAGATATCGAGAGCAAAGTAAGAAGGTACCATGAGAAGTTTCAAACGGATAGGCAATCGTTCGATGCCTAATCAGAAGGTGAAAGGGTTTCAGGGCAACGAGAATAGGTATTGCGTCTCATACCAGAATAGATCACTAGACAGGTGGTCCGTGAATTACATACAAAGTCAAGCGCGAGGAACAACCTTGGGAACAGGTGGTGTACAGGAGAGTCAGATTTCGATCCAGTGGAACTGTGGGTTAGGGGCCCACCATGTCGGATAAAAGTAGGAGGAGTGGTGACATCTAGCATGGTCATGATAGCAAGGCAAGTAAGAGGGTAGCCTGTCGATTATGTCGGCAACAACGTCGGTACCAAGGGCGAGGGACGAAGAGAACCATTTCCTGCTCGTTGGACGAGGCGGACCAATAGGCAAAGTTCTCGTCCATCGGTGGCTACCGGAATGTCATCAACAATAGTAACAGGGTTACACCAGACAAGATGGTACACCGAGGTGTTTACATAAGCAGAGAAATATTACTGCTTATATCATATAGGTCACAAGAAAGGTTAACCAAAACAATGGAAATGAAAATGTGATTATTACATTAATCAGACCAATGGAAAGGAAAAGGTGTTTATACTCAAGTTTTAGAGTATATCTTTCCCAAGGAAAGGCAGAGCAAGATATTAAGGATAGGGCTCCAAGTATGTAACCATTTAGGTATGGGGAGAGGAATTTCATGACATTACCCAAACAACGGTGTTTGAATAATTGATAAAGACAATTTAAGATTGTGCTTCAATTGTTCTTATTGAAGATAGGAGTACCACCTACATGCTTCAAGATAGCATTGACATTGTCATTGGGTAAAGATCAGACTTTGGATTCACAAAGGATCCATCAGGAGCAACTTATAGAATAAGTCTTACAATTTCCTCATGGAAGAATGGCTAAACTTGCTAAAAAGGATACTATAACAATAGGTCCTCTGCCCAGGTGTGCTAGGCATGACATCACCTTACCGGGTCTTATATAGACCAATGCTATAACTCTTGAAAAAAATGTTCCAACCATCATATCTGACCGGGATTCAGATCTGATTGGTGTCAGAATACCTCAGACTCGGGATGCCTGAGAAGAAAAGGTGCAACACAATTGACTAGATGACATTGTAAGATTTTCAGGAGATGAACTATGGAAGTGAGTTCCGAAACAAGAGTTCATCATTAATCAAAGGAGAGGATGAGGAGGTGGCTGATGGATTCAGCAACATTTCATCGAGATTTTCAAAAGATGGATTTCCACAATTAGGTGAGCAAGGATATAACATTTCTCAGATCAAATGATATAATGAGGTATGCTCGAGGAAAACATACAGATTTAAACATTGGTTGAAAGGTGCGCCCGAAATATGGGCATAGGTAGCCTGATCAATTGTTAGAATGGTGATTCAATAACTGATAGGCTAGGAATGAACTGCGATCATTAACTTCAAAACAATAGGGTTGCTAGAAGTGCAGAATCCAAACAACACCGTTCACTTGTTTGTATTCCAGTTAGAAACAACAAGAGGACCAAGAAAAGAATGGTGATGGCGAGAAGCATCACTATACCAAGAATTCTTAAGAGGTGGAGCAATCCTCACAACATTCTTGATATAGAAGACAGTAATACTACAAGGTAGAACATAACCTAAGCTAGATAGCAAGGAAATCAAGGTACACCATGAAAAATGAACAAGTTTGTGTTGGGGGGAAGGCAAGAATGTTGCCGATGATAACACAAATCATCGAGGGGCAAGGATGGTATTTCTCATCATGAATTTGATTGATATTCTAGAAGAGCTCAGAATGCTGATGATGATCACGACATATTTGTCGAGAGATCACCTGAAGATGTAATCGATCGGCGATGACATCAAGTCAAAGGAATGATGAAGCGAAAGGTTATTGGAACCACGGATACGACACAAACTCGAAACCAAGCTTGCGGTTCAAGGTGAAATGATATGATGAGGAAGATCGACGTAAGCTTAGCTCATCATCGAAAATTGTGCTCCGGGAAGGACCAGGTAGCACAGTTAAAATTTAGCACGATAAGGATATAGCCAATCAGGCTAGGAATGACTTGAAGGATTATTAAACTCATAAGCAACGAAAATTACTTAGAGTTATAGTATCGAAGGTCGGAGCGCGGAATCGATTCACTTATCGATGTTCTCGGTTGACGACAACCCAGAACCCGTGGAGTCGCTATGACAGGGAAGGTACTACTTCATAAGAAATTCATAAGATATATCCTCGAGATACCATCGGGGTAATACAAGAAGGCATATCAAAATAGAGATTGGGCAGGCGTATTAATCCGCAGAAGGCAAGTACTCTAACTTGTCCGAGAAATGGAATCAAGAAGAAAATATGGTCGGAACCACGGTTGCAAAAGACCAATTCCCATATATAAGATGAACTTATACCAAAGAGGGTTTAAGAGAAGCATCAATGATAAGATCAGCATCATGTCCATGAGCATGAACGCAAGGTTCAAGGTCGACTCACACTTCTCCAATACACAGCTTCTCATTTACTGCTCTCAGTTAAGAATGTTTAGAGTTTGAAAGTTTAACTGGCGGAATACCAGAAGGTTATGACCCATGAAGATTTTTGGGTTCACACAAATTAAGGAAGGTATATGTTCAACCCATCGGGGCATCTTAGAAACATATACCACAACTTTCAAGAGTAAATATCACCAGCTCGAAAGCAGAGCATGGTTGACAGAACAGAGGATACAAGTTACCAAAGGCATTATATAACAGAGAAATAACTTCCAAAGTGATTGATTATGAAGGACGTTGTCGGATAAAATCCAACAAAGGATCCGGTGGTCCTCAAGGTATCTGATGTGAGCATCGGTACTCAACCAGAGGAGGAAAGAATGCAAGGAGATCAGATTATAGAAACAATTGACTGATTCAATGCTCAAAAGCAAAGGAATAATGATTCCCAAATCAAGGGATAAGAAGCAAACACTCTGATTAAGGATGGATAAGATGAGTAAGCTTAGGGGTACAATCAACGACAATTTGATTGGTCGAGATCCAACTCATGTTTAAAATGACGTCTGAGCCGGAAGGATAAATCCGGAGGATTGCGAGCATCCGCAGCATATTGAATCAACGGACTCAAAATGATAGTGACAAAGGATGCCAATAAGATTACTAGACTTATGGGATTAACCATAATGTAAGCAAGCAAGAATTTCAAGAGCAATAGGCTCCTAAGGATTTTCGAAAGATCAAATGGTATTTCGAAGATTGGTGACATACATGAATCAACTGGGGATGAGTGGATACTCGGTAAGTGCGAGAAATTATCCGTAGGGATATTCATGTGGCAAGAACTGCAAGGCAGTAGGTACAAAGTATTCTCGGAACATTAGAGAGAATTTCGGGGTATCTTGTAATAACAAGATCAACGGGGAATAATTGTATGAATGGCAAGTGTACTTGGTTATCCATTGGGGTTTATCGATGGAATGGAATTGCAAGAGGGATGGCACAAAGTATCGAGGGAACATCGGAGAGTAACTTCAGAATCTTCTAGTGTATCAAGCGATCATCTGTATCGAGTGGCCCACTGGGAGGAAGTAGTTACGAGAACCTAGAGTTAGAGTTAGTAAAACCATTTAACCGAGTAGAAGAGAGATAAGAGTCCCAGAGTATAGACGAGAAATAAAAGATCCTAATACCACCCAATGGCGACGTGGGCCCGTAAGCCGCACAACCATGTTAGTAAAAGTTTTTCAATGTCTAGACTCAACTTCGGCCAAGGAGTTTGGAAGGGGGATTCCTACAGGCAGTCGGCTCTGATACCAGCTTGTGACGCCCCCGATTCAATCGTACACTAATCATACACGCAAACATGTACGATCAAGATCAGGGACTCACAGGAAGATATCACAACACAACTCTAAAAATAAAAATAAGTCATATAAGCATCATATTACAAGCCAGGGGCCTCGAGGGCTCGAATACAAGTGCTCGATCATAGATGAGTTAGCGGAAGCAACACTATCTGAGTACAGACATAAGTTAAACAAGTTGCCATAAGATGGCTAGCACAAACTGGGATACAGATCGAAAGAGGCGCATGCCTCCTGCCTGAGATCCTCCTAAACTACTCCTAGTCGTGGTCAGCGGCCTGCACGTAGTAGTGCGCACCTCCGGTGTAGTAGGAGTCGTCATCGACGGTGGCGTCTGGCTCCTGGGCTCCAGCATCTGGTTGCGACAACCAGGAAGAAAGGAAAGAGGGGAAAAGGGGGAGAAAAGCAACCGTGAGTACTCATCCAAAGTACTCGCAAGCAAGGATCTACACTACCTATGCATGGGTATCTGTGTAAAGGGGCAATATCGGTGGACTGAACTGCAGAATGCCAGAATAAAAGGAGGATAGCTAGTCCTGTCGAAGACTACGCTTCTGGCAGCCTCCACCTTGCAGCATGTAGAAGAGAGTAGATGGTAAGTTCAGCAAGTATCATCGCATAGCATAAACCTACCCGACGATCCTCCCCTTGTCGCCCTATGTGAGAGCGATCACCGGGTTATATCTGGCACTTGGAAGGTTGTGTTTTATTAAGTATCCGGTTCTAGTTGTCATAAGGTCAAGGTACAACTCCAGGTCGTCCTTTTATCGAGGGACACGGCTATTCGAATAGATAAACTTCCCTGCGGGGGTGCACCACATTACCCAACACGCTCGATCCCCTTTGGCCGGACACACTTTCCTGGGTCATGTCCGGCCTCGGGAGATCAACACGTCGCAGCCCTACCTAGGCACAACAGAGATGTCAGCACGCCGGTCTAAATCCTATGGCGCAGGGGTCTGGGCCGATCGCCCATTGCACACCTGCATGTTGCGTGGGCGGCCGGAAGCAGACCTAGCCCCCTTAATACAAGAGGAGGCTTACGGTCCAATCCGGCGCGCACCGCTGAGTCGCTGACGCCAAGAAGGCTTCGGCTGATACCACGACATCGAGTGCCCATAACTGTTCCCGCGTAGTTGGTTAGTGCGTATTGGCCAGTGGCCAGAGTCAGATCAAATACCAAGATCTCGTTAAGCGTGTTATTTTGAAGTAACCGCGAACGCCGACCAGGGCCAGGCTGTAACGCCCCGGATCCGATGCGCCAGGTGTCCTCCAGTTATTCGCCGTCGTTGCCATGTCATTTGCTTGCGTGTTGCATTTTGCCATGTCATCATCTGCATTTCATTCTCATGTTTTTTCAAAACTTGCATCCGGTCCTTTTCCCCGTTGTCCGTTTCGCGATCCGACACTCGCACGCTCCCGCGGCACCTCTCAGTCCTTGGTTTTGTGAGCTGCTGAAAAACGTTCTTGGAATGGGATGAAAGTTGGCGTGCGGTCTTGTTATAGTGTGGGTAGACCGCCTGTCAAATTTCATCGCATTCGGAGTCCGTTTGTTAGCCCAACCGTCATCCGTAGCGGCACCGTTGCCGGTTTAATCGTCGGACGCTTCGGTCTCCGAAACTGTCGCCGGGCTGCCCTTCTCTTCTCCCCCATTGCCCGAGGCCTTCTACACAGCCCAAGTCCAGCCCACTAAACCCTCCTCCGACCGGAACCGTTCGATTGCGATCGGAGGGCTCCGAATCCACCCCTAGACCCAAACCCTAGCAAAACTGCTATATATAGCAGCCCCCTTGCCATTTTTGGCCTTCTCCTCCCTCCTCCTCGAAACCCGCACCCCCAATCATCAGCCGCCGCCTCCTCCTTGTTTTCCGGTGCCGACCAGCCTCCCTCCGCCACTTGGCGCTGCACTAGTGGTTAGCCGCCACCGCGCCGCCGCCCTCCACCTCTCCCTGCGTGCCACGTCGCCCCCTGCCCCGTTCCCTCCACCGCAGGCCCGCCAGGACCCAGATCAGGCCCTGGGAAGCCCGCCTGAGCCCGTGCACGCCGCCGTCCGCCCGATCCCGCAGGCACGCACACGCCTGGCTCGGGAGCTCCTCTGCCCGAGCTCCCTCGCCGCGACCCCGCCGCCTTCTGGCCGCCGGCGACCAGCGCCTCACCGCCGACGACCACCCAGGTCCCTGCCGTCGGGTCTCCAGGTCGCCCTGCCCCGCCCCGACTCTCTTTCTCCTCCTTGCTCTCCCTCTCTCTCACGTCTCTCTCTCCCTTTGTACCAGGATCCACCGCGCTGCCCTGGGAAGCTTCGCCGACCCCCACCCCCACCGGATCCGGCCGGATCCGCTCGTTTTCGCTGCGACGGGCCCCTCCTGGCCTCCCTGCCGACCGGCGCCGCCTTGCCATGGCCGTCTCCCTCCTGCTCAAGCGGGAGGAGGAGGACGAGCGCCCGCTCGGGCCTGCCTCAGCCCCGTGGGCCCCGCCCGTGACTGGCCCAGCCCAGGCCTCCTGCCGGCCGGCCTCCTTCCTTCCTGGGCTAAGCCCAATGTGAGCACCTCTGGCCTAAACCCCGACCGTGCGTCTTTTAGTTATTTTGCGCCCGTTCTGTTTTTTTTTCCAGAAACTGCTAAGTCCCAGATTTCATGCATCACCTGAGCATTTTGTACATGGTGTAACTTTGTGCATGTTTACCCTATGTTGATGTATAATATATCGAAATGTTCATCATGAGATGATCTTCATTTTGTTCCATTGGGTCATGTTCATTAGAGTTCATCTTGATGCCCTAATCATCGTTGCAAGAGTACTATATGATGTTATCTGCTGTCTGTTATCACAACTTGGTGATTTATCTTTTTCATTGCATTTTGTGTGTGCATCCTATGAGCTTGATGTCTACATGAGTTTTGAACTACATCATGCCATCTTTACAGTGGTGCTTGTCTTGTATTTTTTAGGATCTCTGTGGTGACTAGCACAAGCATGCAAAGTAGCCTCCATGATGTTGCTGATTTCTGTGACTTGGTGATTTCTGCCAAGTCCGAGTCTGTTATATTTTGTTGCCATGTAAACCTGCTTCCATCATGAGTTCTATGCATAATCTGGAGATGTTAACTAAGGATGTTTTGTTACACATGTTATGCTCTATCCATCCATGCCCATGTTTGAAATTATGGAGTGCTCTAGCATGTCTTAATCTTGCTCTACTTTTGCTATAAAATGTTCCTGGCAGATTGTTTACATTTAATCAATTTTTCCATGGTTGTTACTAGTTATCCATGCACCCTATGACTATGCTATTGCCATGATTAGCTTCATAATTATGCCTTCTTACTGCTGGTTACCTTGCCATGCCATGTAATGCTCTGTAGTGAGTGGTTCAAGCTCACCAACATGCCTACTTATTGTTGTTTCTGCCATGTCCTGTTATTTTTCACTGTCTGAATCTGTCATATTACTTGCTATGTTTACATGGGTGCCATCATATCTTCTGTGCCTTTTTGGGTCATGTTCAGTAAGAGACTTTTGTTCTATGAAATTAGTAGATTCATGCCATGCCTTTGTTTTTTCTATGATATGTTCCTGTAGCATGTTGTTTGATAGCTCCAAACTTTGCAACCTGATGTTATTTCTGCCATGTCCAGTAATTTCCGCTAAGTCTGTGATCTGTTATTATTTGCAATCTTGCCATGCCCTTTTGAGCATGTTCTAGTGATTTCTGGAGATAGCTCAGTGTTCATGTTTTGTGATGCTTTACCTGTACATCACTTCCATGCCTTTTGTTTTCATGTTGGGGTGCTGTAGCATGTTGTTTTGATGCTTGCAAGATGCCTAGTTGCTGTTTTGGACAGATTGTTGTTATATCTTGTTTGGAGTGTATGTGTTGAACCGTTGCTCCGTTTTGAGCATGCTCTATATGAAACTTGCTTAATTTTGCATGTAGCTTCATATTATCATGTTGCATCCATGCCTTGAGTGTGTTTGTTTGATGTTTGAATGCTTTTTGCATCAATGCCATGCTTAACTTGTTTTGCTCATATCTTCTAGGCCGTAGCTCCGAATCTAATGAACTTTATATATAACTTGACTAGAATTTCATTTATTCACATCTGGACCAATTTCGAAATTTGCATATGAGGACTTACCGAAATTGTTATATGTTGTTTCCGGCTTCATTTAAACTTGCTTTGATGTGTTGATCTTGTATGCATCATCTCTTGCCATGTGTAGCTGCATGTAGCCTTGTCATGCATCATACATGGTTGAGCATCATGCCTTGTTCATGTGTGGTGTGTTTACCATGTTGTGTGCTTCTTCTCAATAGTTCCCGTTTCGTTGCGATCGTGAGGATTCGTTCGTCTACGCTTGGTTCGTCTTCGTGGCTTCATCTTCTTCATGGACTCGTTCTTCTTCCTAGCGGGATTTCAGGCAAGATGACCATAACCTTGGATCCCATTACTATCATTGCTATGCTAGTTGCTTCGTTCTATCGCTATGCTGCGCTACCTATTCACTTGCTCTTCAAGCCTCCCAAATTGCCATGAAACCACCTCTACCCTTCGTCACCCTTCCTAGCAAACCATTGTTTGGCTATGTTACCGCTTTTGCTCAGCCCCTCTTATAGCGTTGCTAGTTGCAGGTGAAGATGAAGATTGCTCCATGTTGGATTATGGTTATGTTGGGATATCACAATATCTCTTATATTATTAATGCATATATATACTTGGTAAAGGGTGGAAGGCTCGGCCTTATGCCTGGTGTTTTGTCCACTCTTGCCGCCCTAGTTGCCGTCATACCGGTGTTATGTTCCTTGATTTTGCGTCCCTTACGCGGTTGGGTGATTTATGGGACCCCCTTGACAGTTCGCTTTGAATAAAACTCCTCCAGCAAGGCCCAACCTTGGTTTTACATTTGCCTCACCTAGCCTTTTTCCCTTGGGAGTCGCGCTCCCAAGGGTCATCTTTATTTAGCCCCCCGGGCCAGTGCTTCTCCAAGTGTTGGTCCGAACCGAGCCGCCTGCGGGGCCACCTCGGGGAAACTCGAAGTCTGGTTTTACTCGTAGCCTGTCTCATCCGGTGTTGCCCTAAGAACGAGATATGTGCAGCTCCTATTGGGATTGTCGGCACATCGGGCGGTCTTGCTGGTCTTGTTTTACCATTGTCGAAATGTCTTGTAAACCGGGATTCCGAGACTGATCGGGTCTTCCCGGGAGAAGGAATATCCTTCGTTGACCGTGAGAGCTTAGAATGGGCTAAGTTGGGACACCCCTGCAGGGTATTATCTTTTGAAAGCCGTGCCCGCGGTTATGTGGCAGATGGGAATTTGTTAATGTCCGGTTGTAGAGAACTTGACACTTGACCTTAATTAAAACGCATCAACCGCGTGTGTAACCGTGATGGTCTCTTTTCGGTGGAGTCCGAGAAGTGAACACGGTCTTTGGGTTATGTTTGACGTATGTAGGAGTTCAGGATCACTTCTTGATCATTGCTAGTTTCACGACCATTCCGTTGCTCCTCTTCTTGCTCTTATTTGCGTATGTTAGCCACCATATATGCTTAGTCGCTGCTGCAACCTCACCACTTATCCTTTCCACACCCATTAAGCTTTGCTAGTATTGATACCCATGGTAATGGGATTGCTGAGTCCTCGTGGCTCACAGTTTACTACAACACCAGTTGCAGGTACCGGTTTGCGATGATCATGACGCGAGAGCGATGTTGCTTGTTTTGGAGTTCTTCTTCTGCTTCTTCTTCGATCAGGGGATAGGTTCAAGGTCGGCAGCCTGGGCTAGCAGGGTGGATGTCGTTTGAGTTTCTGTTTATGTTTCATCCGTAGTCGTATGTTGTTCTCATGTATATTGATGTATTCTTGCGGCATTTGTATGCCTTGTATGTATCCCCATCTATTATGTAATGTTGATGTAATGATATCCACCTTGCAAAAGCGTTTCAATATGCGGATCTATCCTTGGTGGGACCTTCGAGTTCCTCTTGTATAGGGTCGCATATTGGGCGTGACACAGGCCCACCTCTCTCCTAGGTGGTCTCAACCTGCCCTGTCGCTTCGCCACAAAGTAATAGTAGGGGACCATCGGGAACCCAGGCCCACCGCTACCGGGATGGAGCCACCTTTCCTTTCAGCCCCCACATCGGAATCACTTGCGGGTACTCTACGCGCCGACCCGACTTTAGTCACCACATGTATCATATAATGTATACAAGTATAAGCCCATGATCACCTCCCGAGTATAAAAAGAGTTGGAGGAATCCACAAGAGGCCTGCCCATTCATAATTGCATAAAAGAACCATTCTTTTTATGAAAACTCTTGTTCCAACCTCACCTCAGGTCGAATGAATACGAAAGGGGGATCAATCAAATCAATAAGCCAATCACGGCCCGGTAGTATAGCATGGAAGACGGACAAGAATGTAGGGCCACTGATGGAATACTAGCATCCTATACTAAGCATTTAGAATTGCAAATATGGGTAACAACTGTAGCAACAATGACAGGCTCTGCAGCAGAATAGGATTAACTGAAAGCAGTAACATGCTACACTACTCTAATGCAAGCAGTAAAGAGAAGGAATAGGCGATATCTGGTGATCAGGGGGGGCTTGCCTGGTTGCTATTGCAAGAGAAGGGTTCGTCATCGATGTAGTCGATCACAAGGTACCGGTAGCGGTCTCGGGGCCTATCGGAAAGAAGTAACGGAGGGGGAACACAATAAATAACAAAGCAATCAAAGCATAACATGGCAATACGCGGTGCTAGAGGTGACCTAACACAGTACTAGGTGATACCTGCAAAGAGGGGAAACATCCGGGGAAGTATCCCTGGTGTTTCGCGTTTTCGGACAGATGAGCCGAAGGGGGAAAGTTGCGTGTTCGATATGCTAGGGATGTGTGGCGGACGAACGGGCTACGTATTCGGATTCGTC
This sequence comes from Triticum aestivum, assembly GCF_018294505.1. Lineage (NCBI taxonomy): Eukaryota > Viridiplantae > Streptophyta > Magnoliopsida > Poales > Poaceae > Triticum > Triticum aestivum. Next base: position 118,515,234 of record NC_057808.1, read on the forward strand.
TCGTCGTTCTAAGCAACTTTCATGTACAAAGCTTTTCCATCCGAGCTACGTATTATTTTATATTAATTTCTAAAGATTTAAATCATTTTTAGGATTTATTTAATTATTTTAATTAAAAATTAAATGTTAAATTGCTATGAGTACACGGAAGTGTAACCACAGATGGGATTGTGTGGCTGACCAGTAGGCCCAGTTGACTTGGTCAACTGCCCAGTCAGCACAGGCTGACTGATGGGGCCGGTCAAAGTCAATAGCCCAGTCAGCATTGACCGTTGACTGGTCAAATTGACCAGTGGGTCCCATCTGTCATAGACTGATTAATTAACTAACATTTAATTAGGTTAATTAGTGATTAGGTTAATCTAATTATGTTTAATTAAATTAATTAATTATTTAATTATTATTTATTTATTTATTTAAATCGTTCCAGGGGGTTGGCCCCATGTGTTAGTGGCTCATCAGGGGGGTTGGTAGCGCAATTAGCGCTAATGGCCTATTAGGCCGGCGATTTAAGTGCCGGTGGCTTTGAGCCACGGCGGAGCCGCTATGGGCGGTGACTCGAGTCGCGGAGGCCACCGGGGGCGAGCTCGCGCTCGCGCGCTTCGAGAGGAAGCAGAGGGAGGCCGCGGGGTGAAGGGAGGAGGGCCATGGAGGAGCTGGGCGGCGTCGGTGCGGCGGATGCGTGCGGGGAGGCAGGGGAGGGCGCGGGCGAGCAGAGGCGGTCACGGCAGACAGGGGAGCGGCGCGCGTCGCACGCGTGCGCGCGAGGCGTAGGCGTGCGTGCAGGTGGTGGTAGGAGCACACAGGCAGCAGCAGCAGCTAGGCGCAGCGTGGGCGAGCGGTGCAGCGCGGGGCGCGTCGTGGGCGTGGCGACACGGTTCAGGCGACGCGGGCGCGGGGAGGGGTCGCGATGCGTGGGCGCGTGCGCGGTCGAGCGGGCGCGGTCGGGGCCATGGTGGCCGCGAGCATGGCGCGGGCAGCGCGCCGGCGTGGAGCTGCGGGACGCGGCCGGGCGCGGTGAGCGCGGCCCGGACGCGGTGACGGCCGGCGGGACAGAGAGGGAAAGGGAGGGAGCTCACGGAGCCGGTAGGGAAAAGGGCAGTGGGGGTCGGGGTGGTGGTTGAGGACGACGAGGACGTGGAGGAGGCAGACCGGCGGGGAGGAGGAGGCAGGCCGGCGAGGTTGCGGTGACGACGGGCGACGGCAGAGAGGACGGCGGCGTCGGGCGCGTGGAGGTCGTGCCCCCGATCTCGATCCAGATTGGGGGGGGAGAGGGAGAGAGCGAGTGGGGGGGGAGGAGTGGGTGTCGGTGGGGTTAGGGTTTGCGGTTGCGAGGGGATAAGGGAGTGAGTGGGGGGCCAGGTGGGCCGGCTGGGCGGCCTGGTGGCCTACTGGGCCAAAGGCAGTGAGGGGGGGGGGTTCCTTTTCATTTTTGTTTTATCTTTTACCTTTTTATTTATTTTCTTTTCTGTTTTAATTTTATTTCCCAATTTGTTTTAGTTTGGTAAAATATTCAATTAGCACCTAACATAGTAACATCAATTATACCACTGCCACAATAACTTTGGCACCTAGCTAAAATAGTTTAGTATTTTGTAAAATATATTAGGAGTATAACTAATTGTTTTTGCTGTTATTTTAATCACTTTAGGGTATTTAATTATTTTATAAAGATGTTGTTTCTCCACCAATAATATCCATGATTTATTTGTCACATTAAGAACATTTTAGTTTTGACTTTTGAAAACTTTAATTGTTTGACTTGATTTTAAATTTGAAATTTGAACGGGATTTGAATCATCGCAAGATTAACAACAGTAATCGTGGTGACGTGGCATCATTAGCGGAGGGTTACTGTAGCGTAACTATCCGGGCATCACATCCGCGCGTCTTCCTCCTTCACAGCCTCGCCACTCCCGACCTTGTTAGGCTGGGGTTACCAGTTCCTGACAAGGATCGGGGCGTCGTTGTGCCGGCGCGATGCCCGTCTCCTTCTCTTTCCACTGCAATACTTGGGACAAGAGGGACAGGGAGAGGAGTTTATGGAGCACTTATTTTTTTTCAATCTTAAACTAGCCGACAATTGCCAAATTTTAATTCAAATAATGTAATCTCTTGAGTCCATCTTTGTGTTCTGTAATGCTTGTACTTGTGTTAGCATATGAATGAAAAAGATGAGCCTTGCCGGGAACCCGTGCATGTATACGTCCATGCAGAGGCGGAGTGCCTCTTTAATAAAAATAAACGAGTTTTCCCCGGCAGGATATCCTGCCGGCACCCTCTTTGTCTACCGAAGAGCCCCGTCTGCCGGGGAACAGACAGAGGGGCCAGACCCCCGCCAACTCCTTTTTACCGAAGGCTACTACGACCATCCTGACCGAAGCAGCGTTCGAGTCATGGATGGGAGCACCTAAGTTTCAAAAGAGAGGCGAGGTTTCCTCATGCAAAGTTATAGCTTTACAGAACACTAATGGACAAGAGGTAAACTTATCTGTTTGGCTTTTGCCGGGGATCGTTGTGCCGTGCAATCTTCTCGTCCTTTGTCGAAGCCAAGTTCACGGTAGGAACTTGCAACTCCATGTAGTTGAGAATAAATGCAGGATGCAATCCTATCTATATGCATATGCAAATGCTCATGAAATGCTTATGCAGTGCTCTGGGTGTGCTCGTGCATGCATGCAATCTTAGTTGGGCCCCCCTACAATGCTTCTTTATTTTCTCTTGCACGGGGTCATCGCCCCGACTTTGTACAAGGGGTTACATGCAGCTGAGGCAAGGCCTGTACAAAAGGGTGGTTGCCGGACAGTGCCCGGCAGCCTCGCGCCTTACGGGTAGTACTTACGGAGATGCTCAATATTCCATGAGTTTTGCAAACGAGTGCCATCCCCGGTCTCCAGACGGACTGCGCCAGGTCTGGTGACTCGTACCGCCCGGTAAGGGCCTTCCCACTTCGGTGATAGCTTGTTTGTACCCTTGGCGGACTAAACGTGCCTAAGGACAAGGTCACCATCCTCAAAACACTGGGCATGAACCCTGCGGCTGTGATAGCGACGCAGGGCTTGCTGGTAGCGTGCAGCACACGTAGCAGCCCGGAGATGGTTCTCCTCGGGTAGCACAGCGTCGTCACGCCGGTGCTGATCTTGTGCTACTTCATCGTAGGCAAGCACTCGAGGAGACCCGTAAATGAGTTCCGTGGGGATAACTGCTTCTGCCCCGTAGACCAGGGAGAAGGGAGTCTACCCGGTAGCTCGGTTAAGTGTCGTTCTGAGGGACCAGAGAACTACCAGCAGCTCCTCGATCCACCGCCTGCCGTGCTTCTGCAGCGTATTGAAAGTCCTTGTCTTGAGTCCATGAAGCACTTCAGCGTTCGCCCTCTCAGCTTGTCCATTGCTCCGGGGGTGTGCCACAGAAGCGAATGAGATCTTGCATCCGAGGGCATGAACGTATTGCATGAAGGCGTGGTTCGTGAATTGGGCGCCGTTGTCAGTGACGATCCTTGCCGGAACTCCGAAACAACACACCAATTCTTTCAAGAACTTGATAGCTGACTGAGCAGTCACCTTCCTCACGACAGTCACTTCCGACCACTTTGTAAACTTGTCGATGGCAACGACCAAAGAATTCAAAGCCCCCGATTGCTTGGGGGAAGGGGCCGAGGATATCGAGCCCCCAGACCGAAAATGGCCATGATAGAGGGATTGTTTGAAGGGCTTGGGCAGGCAGGTGTGTTCTCTGGGAATGGAACTGGCAGGCTTCACATGTCGTGACGAGCTCAACTGCATCTTGGAGGGTTGTGGGCCAATAGAATCCTTGCCGGAATGCTTTCCCAACTATTGCCCTTGATCCAATGCGTGAGCCGCACATTCCTCTGTGAATCTCAGCCAGCAGTTGCTTTCCATCCTCCCGACAGACACACTTCAATTTCACACCATTGGGCCTTCTTCTGTACAGAGTGTCATCGACAAACTGATACACACTAGCCCTCCGGGCTACTTTCTCAGCTTCATCTTGGTCGCCGGGAAGTTCTCCGGTTTGGAGGAAGCAAATGATGTGCCTTGCCCAAGTTGGATCCTGGGGCTCGACAACGAGGACTAGCGGCACCTCCGCTGCTGTGGGAGCACTAGCCTCGTTCGCGGGGTCCATAGGCCCGGCTGGAGGGGGTGGTCTGGCAGGCTGTGAGGAGTTGTTTTTGGCATGGTCTCTGGCAGGGGCGGACGGCTCGACCGAGAGAGGCTTACCGTAGTCCAACTTTCCCCTTTTCCGGGCCATTGTGGCTGGTGATACGGAGGGCTCAGAGAGATGGAGAACAAAAGTTCCTGGTTCCACAGGAAGCTTCTACGCAGCACACTTTGACAGGTGATCAGCTATGCTGTTTTCCTCACGGGGTACGTGCTCTGTTTGCAACCCATCAAAGTGCTCCTCCAATCTCCTCACTTCCTCAACGTATGCTTCCATCAATGGACCTTGATAATCCTTGTTGACTTGTCTCACCACAAGCTGTGAATCTCCTCGAATGATCAACTTCTTAATTCCCAATTCTGCTGCAATCTTGAGCCCGGCAAGGAGCCCTTCATACTCAGCTGTATTGTTGGTGGCTTCTTCCCGGGCAAAGTGCATTTGGACGACGTACTTTAAGTGCTCCCCGGAGGGGGCAACAAGAAGCACGCCAGCCCCTGCACCTTGTAGGGAAAAGCACCATCAAAATACATAATCCATTCTTGGGGTGATTCCTTGCCGGGGAGAGCTGTTTCTGTCACTTCTTCATCAAGGGTTGGCGTCCATTCTGCAACAAGAAGCACGCCAGCCCCTGCACCTTGTAGGGAAAAAGCACCATCAAAATACATAATCCATTCTTGGGGTGATTCCTTGCCAGGGAGAGCTGTTTCTGTCACTTCTTCATCAAGGGTTGTCGTCCATTCTGCAATAAACTCTGCCAGTGCCCTGCTCTGAATAGTTGACATGCTCTCAAACTTCAAACCAAAGCTGGATAACTCCAAAGCCCACTCCACTATTCTACCGGCGGCCTTAGGGTTTCGGAGTATCCTTTGCAACGGAAAACGAGTGACAACCGTAATCTCATGGGCTTGGAAGTAGTGGCGCAGTTTCCTTGAGGCCATGACGAGGCCAAAGATCAACTTTTGCACGCCAGAATACCTCGATCTAGCTCCTTGTAACAAGGAGTTGACAAAGTATACTAGGCGTTGCACCACTTTCTTCCTTGCCGCGTCCTTGGGGTTGCTCTCGTTGCCGTGCTCACTGATGTTCTGATCCTTTTCTGACTCTGCCATGATCTGGCTACTTTCTGCCTCATCCACCTCTCGCTGTGCTACCAAGGCCGCACTGACCACCTGGTTGGTTGCCGCCAAGTAAAGCAATAACGACTCTTGGGGTTTGGGCGCAACCAAGGTAGGCACAGACGATAGGTAGGCCTTCAATTCCTGCAGAGCTGCATCTGCTTCTAGGGTCCACTTCATGGGCCCTGCTTTCTTCAAAATTTTGAAGAACGGCAGGGCACGCTCGGCAGACTTGGAAATGAATCTGCTTAGCGCGGCAACGCATCCCGTCAGGCGCCTTACATCCTTAACTGTCCTTGGTGCTTGGATTTGTTCAATGGCCTTGATCTTGTCGGGGTTGGCTTCAATCCCCCGATGGGACACGAAGAATCCAAGTAGCTTGCCGGAGGGAACACCGAATACACACTTCTCCGGATTAAGCTCCAAGTTAATCTTGCGCAGATTAGCAAGTGTCTGTTCCAAATCCTGGATAAGGGTGGTTTTATCTTTGGTTTTGACCATGATGTCATCAATATAGGCTTCTATGTCTCTGTGTAACTGTGGCTCAAAACCAATCTGGACTGCTCTTGCAAAAGTGGACCCGACACTCTTTAATCCAAAAGGCATGCAGACAAAGCAGTACGTACCACAGGGAGTGATGAACGATGTCTTCTCCTCATCTTCTTTGGACATGAAGATCTGGTGATATCCGGAGTATGCATCCAGGAAGGAGAGCAAATCGCAACCTGAAGTGGAGTCCACGATCTGGTCGATGCGCGACAAGGGAAATGGGTCCTTCGGGCAGGCCTTGTTGAGATCTATGAAATCAATGCAAAGCCTCCATTTCCCATTTGCCTTTCGGACCACCACTGGGTTTGCCAACCATGTAGGGTGCAGTACTCCTCTGACCAAACCAGCTGCCTCTAGTTTCTTGATCTCCAAGGCCAGCTTCCGGACTTTCTGCTTGATGGGTCGGGCGTGTGGGCAGACAGCAAGGTGGTGCTCAATTACCTCCCTGGGAACATCGGGGATATTAGATGGACTGCTTATGGAGAAGCCCAGACCCAGAGGATCACAGACCAGCCATGGTAAAATGGACAGTTGTTTGCAGGCCAAAAATTCAGGGTGGCTGTGGTGTCAAAGATATCTGTGTTCAAAATAAATCTTTGCTACTCAAAAACCTCCATAAATTCTTTAACAGGCTTAATATTCCTTGGGTAAATTTGATTTGGGAGACTTACTATTCCCAAGGACAGCTGTCTGGTCAACAAATATGTGGGTCTTTTTGGTGGAAGGCAAATTTGAAATTGTTGGATCAATATAAGTCCACGGCAAGATGTAATCTGGGGGATGGAAAATCTGCCCTTCTATGGACTGACCTTTGGCACACCAACTGTTTACACCATAGTTTTCCACATCTGTTCTCCTTTGCCAGAAACACTATGATCTCAGTCCATGAGACCCTTCAAACTGAATATTTAGAGGACCTTTTTCACTTGCCACTATCAGTACAAGCCTATGAACAGTTCCTGCAACTTGAGACTATGTGTGAAAACATGAGAAGCTCTGAGTTCATCAATCACACAGATACATGGTCCTACATCTGGGGGTTTGATAAATTTAGTGCTGCAAAAGCTTATACAGTGATGATTGGGATTAAGGTAGCGCCCCAACAATTTCAATGGATTTGGAACTCTTCTTGTCAACCAAAGCACAAAATTTTCTTCTGGATGCTTCTCCATGATAGAGTAAACACCAGAAATCAACTAAGGAGGAAAACTTTCTTTCTGGAAAATTACAATTGTGCTATAATGGCCTGTCAGCATGAGGAAACTGTCTTTCATATGTTCTGGGACTACCCTTTTGCTATACGATGCTGGAACTTTGTTTGCCCATCAAGAGACAATCCCACCTCAGTCTTGGAGGCAGTTGATGACATGAGACAAAAGCTCAGGGTACCTTTCTTCATGGATATTGTGATTCTGGCTGCTTGGGAAATATGGATTTCAAGGAATAATCTCATCTTTCAGCGAGTGCAACCTTCCTTCCAGAATTGGAAGCATATTTTCTTTGAGGAATTGAAATGGCTTAGATATAGAATCAAGCAGAAGCATGCCCTTGGTTTCAATCTTTGGCTGGACAATATGTTGTAATTGTCCTTTTACTTTTAGTTTTAGTTTTTGGGACAATTCCATTTATCCCCCTAACTTGAGCCACCACCTGGCATTTGCCCCTAATTTTCAGGTATGCTAAAAAATACCCCTCTTCCGTCAAGTCACCTTACAGAAATGCCCTTGCCGTCCGGTTAAAGGGGTTTGACCGTCTGGTGAATAGTAACATGGGGAACAGTACATTCGAAAAAATAGCAATAAAAAATAAAAAAATCTGAAATTTTGTGGGATCGAAGATACTTAAGGGCGCAAGGTGTGTGCAAATTTTTGCGTTGTTTGGACATTCCAGGAACTCGTGGGAAAGGAAAAAATTTAAATCTATATGCTGTGAACAGTAAATTAAAAAAAATAGCAAGAAATTTTTTAAAAATATGAATTTTATTGGCATCAAAGAGGCTTGGGTGCGCAAGGGGCTTGCAAATTTTTGTGATCAAATGGCATGCGAGGTGCTCTAGCAAAAAAACAAAATAGTGCATTTTTTCAAAGTTTTTTTCTGCGCCAAATTTTGTTTTTTTCTCCACGAGCTCCTACAGTGTCGAAACGCAAAAAAATTGCAGGCACCTTGCGCACCCCAGCCTCTTTGATGCCAAAAATTTCATATTTTTTGAATTTTCTTGCTATTTTTTTTATAATTTACTGCTCACAGCGTACATTTTAAAGTTTTTCGTTTGACACGAGCTGCTGGAATGTCCAAACTGTGCCAAAATTTGCACGCGCCTTGCTCCCTTGAGTATCTTCGATCCCACAAAATTTCAGATTTTTTTGATTTTTTTTTGCTTTTTTTCGAATTTACTGTTCACCATTTACTATTCACCGAACGGTCAAACCCCTTTGACCGGACGGTAACGGCACAGAAGGGCATTTCTGTAAGGTGACTTGACGGAAGAGGGGTATTTTTGAGCATACCTAAAAATTAGGGGCAAATGCCAGGTGGCTCAAGTTAGGGGGATAAATGGAATTCTCCCTTAGTTTTTAGTCTCTTTTTCCTTTCTCTTTTGTTTCTTCTCTCTTTTTAGTTTTAGTTTTAGTTTTAGACTCTTTCTTTCTTTTTGGCTTAGCTCAAGCCTTGTAAGACTCTGCTCTTTTAATTTTTAAAAATTGCAGTGGGGCATTGCCCTACTGTGTACATTAAAAAAACACATCGATATTCGCCCGCAGGAAGGCAACAAGCGCGCTTTCCTATTTGTCATCAAGGGTGGTGCTGATAGTGAAAGTACCATCAATGCCAGCCGGCCCTGCCGGGACCTTCTTCACTTGGGGTGCAGCAACCTTGGATCTCTTGTTGTTGGAACACTCCGGCACGTCGTCAATGGGTGCCGTGCACACGGAGAGGGCATGCTTCTCGGACTCCTTGCCGGAGGCCCTACAATCCTTATTCTTTCCTTTGCTTTCCTTGGCGGGAGCTGCTGCTGCCGCAGCCTCTGCGGCGACTGCATCCCGGTACATCTTGTCCACGTAGATAATTGCATCCTTTCTCATATGATGGGATAGTGATGACTCCCACTGGCCCAGACATCTTCAAAGTGTTATAAGCATAGTGAGATGCTGCTATGAACTTAGCCAGGGCCGGGCGTCCCAGAATCCCATTGTACGGCAGGGGGAGATCAACCACATCAAACACAATCTTCTCAGTCTGATAGTTCAGTTCTCCCCCAAACGTTACCGGCAACGTAATCTTCCCCTTGGGATGGCTCCTGCCGAGATTGACTCCTTGAAACGTGCCGGTAACCTCTAGCTCTTCTTATCCTATCTGAAGCTTGTTGATGACTACCGGGGAAATCAGATTCAACCCGGCCCCGCCGTCCACCAACATCTTTGTGACCTTGAGGTTGCGGATCGTTGGGGAGACCAACAATGGCAAACACCCTACCTCTATGGTGCGGCCAGGGTGATCCTCCTCATCAAAGATGATGGGCGTGCGGGACCACTTGAGCGGCTTCCGGGCCTCTGGCGCTGGTTCCACAGCATTGACCTCTTGTGCCCATCGCTTGAGTTGGCGATGAGAGGTGTGCAAAGATGCAACTCCATCAATGCATAGGGCGTCAGTGGCCTTCTGAAATTCCTGCTCACTGGTTTCCTCTTCATTCCCTTCATCACTCACATCATCACAGACTTCCTTCTCTTGGCCCCCGGAGGGTTTTCCTTGGTCCCGTAAGGGTTTGCTGGGGCGATTTGCTTCACCGCCTCGGCCCTTACCGCCAGCAGCGTTCTGACCTTTCTCCTTGTCACGCTTATCATACTCTGCCCTCTATTTCTTGACGAGCTGCTCAACCTGATAACACTCCCCGAAGGTCGTGGCCCTTGGTCCGGGGGATCTTGCAGTACGGCCCATCACCTTTCCCAACTTTTTCCGCGACAGCGGCTTCCTGGCAGGCAGCGCACGCGACAACTTCCTTGCCGGGGCCTCAACCTTGGCCTTCTTGTCGGTACTAGGTGTGCCTGATCCTTCCACGGTCATTACTGCCTTATCCCTTGCTTCTTATTGCGCTTCTTGCCCTATCTCTGACTGGTTGATTCATCCTCATCCTCTGAATCAACATTGATGCAATCCTCCTCTCCGGGCAACTTCCTTCCTTCCTCCATCCAAGCACACTTATCCACCAGTGTGTATAGTTCCTTCACAGTCTTGAGCAACCGCACATTCATCTTAGAACGAATGCAACGGTTGCACGCATTGGACTGGAAGGCTGCTATAACGGCTGCCGGATGGATATTTGGAATATTTCTATGAACTTTATTGAATCTCTGTAAATACTTACGGAGGGTTTCTCCTTCCTTATGTTGGAGAAGCTGCAGGTTGCTGGGCCTGTCGGACTCTTGATGGCCACCGGTGAAGGCACTGATGAACTCGTGGCATAGATCTGCCCATGTCGGAATGGAGTTCTCTGGCAGGTGAATCAGCCAAGACCTCACATTGGACTTGAGGGCCAAAGGGAAGTAGTTGGCGAACACCTTCTCATCTCTTCCCCCGGTAGCCTGAACAGCGATGGTGTAGATGCTCAGGAACTCTGCCGGGTTCAGCCTCCCGTCGTACTTCTCAGGTATGTCTGGCTTGAACATGCGAACGGATGGCCAACGGACTTGCTGCAGCTCCCGTGTAAAGGCAGGGCAGCCGACCTCAAAGGGCAGGCACCCGCCAACACCGAGCGCAGGCTCGTCGACGTTGAGGCTGCCGCACCCGTCGGTCTGGCGGAGGTCGTCGGGACGCCGGTCCATGACGACGCGCGCATCTCCCCGCTGCCTATCCTCCGGGGCCCGACGTTGGCCTGGACGTGCTCGAGGGTCAGAAGAGGCCATCGATATGTCATCGGGGTCTTGAGTCTGTTGCGCCCGCGTCGGCTGCCATGGTGGGGACTGCATCGTGTGAACAACCCCCTCCGTTCGGCCAGCAGTGCGGGCGGTTGCTGTCGCTTGGGGAGGTCGTGGCGGGCCAGCTCGTCGCGAGCCCCCAGCCTCAGCGAAACCGAGCAGGCTCTGAATGGTGGCATGCCATTCATCCATATGCTCGACTGCCGGCGGAAAACTCAGTAATAGCTGAGCTCGTGCCATGGCCTCAGTAGCTGTGCTTGGCATATATGTTGATGACGTCAACCGCACCGTCGCCTGGCTCCTGATGGTGCCAGCGGCGGCGACGGCGTTAGTGCCACGTCCACACAGCTGTAGGACGACCACTTGGGTAGCGGGGTCGCACGGCGATGGTGCTCGAGGGTCAGTGGCTCCGTCGAGTGCAGCAGTCTGGTCGGCTCGTCCCGAAGGAGGCACATGCGCCGTGACTGCCCCCATAGAAGGGGCGGCCGGAGGACGATGGCCCACCCCAGACCGAGCACCGTTATTGTGGTTGTGCCCGCCGATGAGAGGAGGGGGTGCAAACGGAGTGACCCTCTCGTCCGCACCTTGCGGAGCGTGACCGTCGAGACGCTGCCGACGCTGTTCTCCTCCGACATCTCCAGCCCCCGTGTCGGCCGCGGGGGGAGCGGTGATGGCGCCACCTGCTCCAGTCACGCCCCCAGCAGCGTTCACGTCCTCGCTCGCCTCCGCACCCTCCGAGGCACTAGAGGCCGTGGGCGGCAGAGCCTTTGAGGTGGATGGATGGGCCGAAGGGCCGGACTTCTTCTTCTTAGGCACCATGGTCGATGGCGTCGTCGAAGATGAAGATGGTGATGAAGATGACGCGCTGCGCACGCTTCCAGGTTCGCGCAAGCGAGCCCCCTACCTAGCGCACCAAAGATGTCGCGGGATATCCACGGCCACCTATGGGACCGGGTGGTCCCTTGCTGGTTCAGCGGGGGGACGTCGCGTTGCACAAAGAGCAGGTCAGCTCACGGCAGCACAACAGAGAGCACACAAGCAATTTACCCAGGTTTGGGCCGCCGCGAGGCGTAAGACCCTACTCCTACTTTGGTGGATTGATGGTGGAATGAGTGTGGTGGTGCGTAGTACACTTGCCCGGCAGGGTTTGCCTCGGGGCTGTAGTGACTACGCGCGTATGGTGGCCTGGGTTCATCAACTTTCCAACCTTCTCACCCTTCCTACGAGTGTCATGGGCCTCCTTTTATAGATTAAGGGGTCACCACAGTGGGAAAGTGGTCATTATCCACTGATATGATAGCAAACAGTGTTATCATACCTAAATCTGCGGGCTAACAGGGTGCATTAAATGCACCACTTAGTGTCACATCACTGGTTGCCCGGCAAGGTCTGCCGGGCTATCTCACCAGCTCCGCACCTGTTCCCTTGATACATTGCAGGACGGGTGTCATCTGTGGGTTTCTTCTGTAGGAAATGGCCGCCATGTGGCGAATGGCTGCCACTTAATCACCTTGCGGCTTGACACCGCACTGATTGACGACGGGGGTCGTGTTTGAGTGGTTGGCGGGGTGGTTCAACCCCCGTGAGCCCCGGCAGGCTCTGCCAGAGAGTCTTGGTTGTTTGCTTCTGGTGGTGGCCTTGCCTCTTGCCGGGCTCGCCTGCCCGGCAAGGGAGGCCCTTCTCTTGCTGATGTCTTGCTCTTCTGGTTTGATCTTGGCCCCTTTGAGCTGCATGTTGGGTCTTCAAATCTCTTGGTTCTTTAATCCCTGACTTGAGCTGGTGCTTCAGTCTTGATCTTGTGCCTGTGCACAGTTGGGCAACAGACCCAGGGTTTGTTGCACCGACACACTCAAACCTTGACCGATAATCTTTAGAGACTTCAGTCCAAGTTTGATAACCTCCAGAGTCATCATAACACTCTCTTATCTGATCATGAGAAGCTTTCTGATGAATTTCTTCAAAGAAAGCAAGATCTTGAAAAGCTAAGGGAGAGTTATGAAGATCTTCAGAAGGAACGTGATTCATTGCTGGCTCAACAGATCAGTGCCGCTCAGGAAGAATTCATTCCACCATGTTTGAAATGCATTGAACGTGAATCTGCTAATTCTTCACCTGAAAGTTCAAATGCTTCTATTGCTGCAAATTCTTCAACTGTCTCTGCTATCACAAATTCCTCATCTGAGGATGCTACTAGTATCACTGATAATGCAGGGCTGAAGGAATTGTATGTGACAGACATGTACAAAAGCCTCAAAGGGCATCAAGCACTTTGTGATGTGCTTAAAAAGCAGAACCTCAACAGGAACCCTAAGAAAGAGGGTATTACCTTTGAGAGGAAACTCAATGCTGATGGGACCTACTGGAAACCAGATCAGTACCCCAAAACCTCATGGGTTGCTGCAAAAGGACCTCCCGTAGATCCATCCACTTTATCTGGCTTTACATGTGAATCTTCATATTCTTCTGATGAGTCATTTGACTCCAACTATAAACTGTTAAAAAATCAAAATGGTGAAGTATTTGCTAGATATGTTGGCACTAACTGCAGGAATGGTCCCCCTATGAAGAAGATCTGGGTTCCCAAAAGGTGCCTTGAAAGTCTTCAGGTGAATGTCATCATGACACCACCTGTGAAGAATAGGAACCCCAGATCAAATTCCTCACATGGACAAAAGTCTTCATATGGATCAAAGTCCTCATATGAGCATCATCGTGCTAACACTTCTGTTTCGCAGGAAAGATCTAAGGGCTATGAATATGTGCATTATTCTTCAAACCGTTATGTTCATAAGTCCTCGAAGAATTTCTCTGCTTATTCATATGCTTACTCTAACCCCTCTTATGTGAAACGAAGTGGATTGGCGTCTATGCCACCTTTCTCTTATGGAGCTCGCAGAATGATGAACTCTTTGCCACCCCTCCAGATGTGGGTGGTGAAGAAAAAGAACTAATATCTTATGCAGGGTCAGGTCTCCAGACGAACTTAAACGTCTGAAGAATTTGCTGGAGGCCTGAATAATGCTTGAAAGGACGCAAGCTAATCATGAAGAAATGATTTTCATTTCTCACGTCCTCATGTTGCTATAATCTGTTCTATTCCTTGATGAAATTGATCTGATGAATTTGATGTCATATTCTTCACTGATGAAGTATATGAGTTTGTAAGTTGCACTAATTCACCTGCAGGATGATCAACCAAAAGCCACTGAGTGGGTCCTCGATAGTGGATGTACAAATCACATGACTGGTGACATGAAATTATTGATGGACACTGCTTTATCTCCATCGCATCTGAAGCATATCACCTACGCTGACAAAGGCAAAAGCAAGGTATTGGGTCTAGCTAAGGTTGCGATCTCAAAGGATCGACACATGGACAAAGTCATGCTTGTCGAGTCCTTAGGATTCAACCTCATGTCTGTCTCAATGCTTTGTGATCTTGATATGGTTGTTGTCTTTGGCAAGTATCGTTGTGTTGTGATCATGGAAGCTGACCATTCCAAAATCTTCGAAGGCTTTAGGAGAGGAGACTTGTATATTGTTGATTTCTCTACAGGACCACAACCTGCTACATGTCTACTTGCAAAAGCTTCAGAAGGCTAGCTATGGCATCGACGACTTGTTCATGCTAGCATGAGGAACTTGCATACTCTCGCGAAGAAGAAGCATGTCATTGGCATCGAGGATGTCAAATTCCTCAAGGGTCACCTATGTGGAGCTTGTGAAGCTGGAAAGATGACCAAGGCCAAGCATCCCTCAAAGACTATCATGACTACCACTCGTCCATTTGAATTGCTTCACAAGGATCTCTTTGGCCCTACTCATTATGCCACATTCACCAGTGTTGCATCTTTATATGGCTTTGTTATTGTTGATGGCTATTCTCGATACACATGGGTGCATATCATCACTTACAAATATGAAGCGTAGGAAGTCTTCAAACGATTTTCCTCGAGGGCTTCAACCAACTTTGGTGTGAAGATCAAGCACATCAGAAGTGACAATGGGACCGAGTTCAAGAATACTGGTCTTGATGACTATCTTGATGAACTTGGTATTACTCACGAGTTATCTGCTCCTTATACTCCTCAGCAGAATGGCTTCGTGGAGCGCAAGAACAGGACTCTTGTTGAGATGGCTCGCACTATGCTTGATGAATACAAGACGCCTCGTCATTTTGGCCTGAGGCAATTGATACTGCGTGCCACATCATCAACAGGGTATATCTTCACAAATTCTTCAAGAAGAGCTCATATGAACTCCTCACTGACAGGAAACCAAATGTGAGTTATTTCAAAGTCTTCGATGCTAAATGTTGGATTAGAGATCCTCATCACAATTCTAAATTTGCACCAAAAGCACATGAAGGTTTTATGCTTGGTTACGGAAAGGACTCGCACACCTACAGAGTCTTCAACACCGTTCACCACAAGGTTGTTGAAACTGTAGATGTGCGGTTCGATGAAACTAACGGCTCGCAAAGAGAGCACCTACCTCCTGTGCTAGATGAAAAGTCACCTGAGGAATCCATCAAGTTCAAGGCTACTGAGGATGTCATTCCTACAGAAGAATCTGCTGAAGAAGTCATTCCAGAAAGTGAAGAACATCATGCTAGTGCACCTGAGGAAAATGGCTCTGAAGAAATTGCTGAGCCAACTCAACGTCCTCAACTCGCTCATCCTCGCATTGCAAATGAAGTGCACATCGAGAAAATCATCAGCGACATCAACGCACCAGGTCCTCTCACACGCTCAAAGCTTCACATTTGTCTAACTTTTGTGGGCACTTTGCTTTTGTCTCTATCACAGAGCCCACCAAAGTAGATGAGGCATTTCTGGAGCCTGAGTGGATTCAAGCGATGCAAGAGGAATTACATCAGTTCGAGCTCAACAATGTCTGGGAACTTGTCAAGCGACCAGACCCACGCAAGCACAATATCATCGGCACCAAATGGATCTACCGCAACAAGCAAGATGATAATGGCCTTGTGGTGAGGAATAAGGCACGGCTTGTAGCTCAAGGCTACACACAGGTTGAAGGAATTGATTTCGATGAAAATTTTGCACCTGTTGCTAAACTTGAGGCTATTCACATACTGCTTGCTTATGCTAACCATCATAACATCATCTTATATCAAACGGATGTGAAAAGTGCATTCCTCAATGGTAAGCTTGAGGAAGAAGTATATGTTGCTCAACCCCCAGGTTTTGAAGATCCAAAGCATCCTGACAAAGTCTTCAGACTCAATAAGGCCCTCTATGGCCTCAAGCAGGCCCCTCGGGCGTGGTATGATACTTTGAAGGAATTCCTCATGAAGAAAGGCTTCAAACCCGGTTCACTTGACCCAACTCTTTTCACCAAAACCTATGATGATGAATTATTCGTGTGCCAAATATATGTTGATGATATTATCTTTGGCTGTACTGACCAACGTTACAGTGATGAATTTGCCTATATGATGAGTGAGGAATATCAAATGTCTATGATGGGAGAATTGAAATTCTTCTTAGGTCTTCAAATTCGTCAACAGCGCAACGACATCTTCATATCTCAGGAGAAATACCTCAAGGATGTGTTGAGGAAATTCGGCATGCAAGATTGCAAAGGCGTCAATATCCATATGCCCGCAAATGGCCATCTATGCACTGATGAAAATGGTATTGACTTCGATCAAAAGGTATACCGCTCCATGATTGGCTCTTTATTGTATCTATGTGCATCTAGGCCAGATATTATGCTTAGTGTTTGCATGTGTGCCCGATTTCAAGCTACACCGAAGGAATCACACCATAAGGCTGTGAAGCATATTCTTCGATATCTAGCTCACACTCCAACACTTGGATTATGGTATCCCAAGGGCTCGGCTTTTGATCTCATTGGATATTCTGACTCTGACTATGCTGGTGATCGTGTGGACCGCAAGTCAACATCAGGCACATGCCATTTCCTCGGACGATCCTTGGTATGTTGGTCCTCGAAGAAACAGAACTGCGTATCACTCTCTACTGCTGAAGCTGAGTACATTGCTGCTGGTTCGTGCTGTGCTCAATTGCTATGGATGAAGCAAACCCTCAAGGACTACGGCATCAATGTGAAGAATGTGCCACTCTACTGTGACAATGAGAGTGCCATCAAGATTGCTCATAACCTAGTTCAACATTGGAAGACAAAGCACATTCAAATTCGTCATCATTTTCTTCGTGATCATGTGTTGAAGGGCGACATCTCTATCGAGCACGTGAAGACTGAAGAACAACTAGCCGATATCTTCACAAAGCCCTTGGATGAGAAGAGATTTAGCAAGTTGCGGTGTGAGCTAAATATCTTAGAATCTTCGAATGTCTTTGAAAAGGACACACATCCTAACACTTATGCAAAATTGATGACTTAGATGTGCAACACACGAAGTAACGTTTTTCTTCAATCAATGAAGACTAACCCTCTAAGTGTGAAGAAATTAACGAAGAATTTGATTCTCAGAACCCTACGACAATTGTACACGACGTCTGAAATCGTCATTCTTATACGGTGGGTCACGCCACCAACAAAAGTTGAAAACCTCCAATTTGAGTTTTTCTTCATTTTTGAAATTCCTCAGTTGTTCAAATTCTTCAAATTTGCTAAGTCTTCACTCTTTTCGCTGTTGTTCTTCATTGACTATATATATATTTGAGTTTTCTGTCCTCTACAACATTCACTTATTGCTAATTCTTCAAGTTGACTTTTCTGCTAAGTGAATGTGATCGGACCTGTCCCCCTCTATGCTAAACTCAACCCAGTCCGTTCACAAATTCTTCATGTGCGTTCTATTTGAAACCCGTTTAAAATCTTCACTATGTCCTTGTCAGCTGAAGAATTTGCGAACGAAACTTTAAAATATTCTTATCTGAATTTTCGGCTTTTGCCGCTCAAACCGTTCCACATCCCCAATAAGATTTATTTATTCACCCATGATCTCACACGATCGCCACCTCTCTGTACGTGGGTGACACATGTCGCTAGGATGAGAAGGGTCAGGGGCACGTTCGTCCATTTTCCTCGGGCGAGTGGTTTTCACCTCGGTTATAAATACCCCTCACCCGCCTCAGACTGCATTTACCCCACTCGACCTCACTCCCCTCACTCGAGCTCTCTGACCTAGCGCTGCTGCTACTTCCATCGTCGCTGGTGAGGAAGAGCTTCACTGCCTCGACCTCGTCGCCATCGTACTCGCGCCGGCCGCGGAAGTCTTCACTCCGCCGCCGCCGTAGCTATATATCTTCCTCCTCCAAGTTAGGGCGTGGAAGATCTGAACGGACGAACTTCCAATCTACAACTCCCAGTTCGTCGTGTTCTTCGTCAAGCGTAAATAAAATTTATCTTTTACTGCCCTTGTTGATTCTGATGATTTCCACAAAATCTTCAAAAGGTGTTTATTCTTCAACTTCCACACTCTTAAACACCTCACACAAGCATCCGTTCTTGATCTGTTTCTCTAAGCAACGTTTTTCTTCAAGATTCCTAAATTGTGTGGATTTTTCAATCTATACAACTATGGAACCTAAGTCAAAGAATGCTTAGTGAAATTCCTCAAGACACCTCTGGTCAAATTCCTCAAACTTGTTCATTTTTCAAAACTTCTGAGAACGCATATGACCTCTCCAAATTCTTCGCACCTATACTCTGTTCACAGGTACTCATGTCCGCTGCTGAATCACTAGGTTCTCATCAACTTAACTCATTTGCAGCGTTCCTCGAAGACATATTGCATACGTCTTCAGAAAATTCCATTGTTCAAAATCCTCAGCTGAATAAAATGGCTGATGGCAAGAGACCTTAGAAGGGAGGCAAGAGACCAGAAGTAAATACAACATTTGAGATCCCTGATGACATTTATGCAGAATATTATACTCCTGATGAAGCCAAACATGGCAAGGAGAACAAGAATCAGCGCAAGGTGCGCATACAGAGGATTGAGAGAAGATGGGCACGGGAATGGAGGGAGTACAGATATGTCACTCCTAAGTACATGAAGAAATTCGCGTTACACCCTCCTTGCCCAAGACCTCCATTGGCACCAGGCCAAGAAGCTGATCCCACAAGCCTCAAGTGCGGTGAGGACTATCCTGATGAATGGGCCAAACAGCAAGCTAAGTTGGCCAAAATGGCTAAAGAAGCAGTGAGGAAATTCAACAAAGATTCTGCTGCTGCTGCGGCCTCTGCTAGCAAGCCCAAGAAGGCTATGCCCAAGAAGCCGGCTCGCAAGCCAAATTCCTCAGCAATGCCCTCACAGCCAAGCTCTTCAATGCCCTCAAAGCATATCCCTCAAGCAGCTCCTGTTCCCCCTGTTGCAAAACCTTCAGCTGCTGCTACAAAGTCTGCGGCACCTGCACATCTTGCCTCTTGCCAAAGGACGACTGGTATCTCAATTGCTACAGGAGCATCTGCAAGTTCTTCAGCTCCTCCTCAGTCTTCAACAGGCCCAACATTGCTGAAGACAAAGGCCACTGCTGGACGAGGCACAAGACCAAGTCCTCACAAGAAGCAGGTTGCCTTTCATGTGCCGTCAAGTGAAGATGAAGCTGATGATGAAGAACTAGCTGAAATCATCAGAGACAGACATCAATGGGCCGCTAGAGCCAAAGGCACCAATCTGCCTCTTCTGCTGGATCCCAAGTTGATCCTTGACTTCACTGATCTCTAGCACAAGGACCCCAACACTCCTATGCCTGATTTCAATCTCACGCCTAGCCAAAGTCACATGTTGACAACCTTCATAGGCGAGGAAAAATGGAAGTTTGAAAATGCCAGGCACCTGAACAAAGCTCAGTACAAGAAGGAGCGTTTTCTGAAGAAGAATGTTGTCAAAATGACAACTGATGAACTTGTGGCCATGCAAGCTGAGATCAAAACACTCAGTGATGAATTTGACACCTACCGTGCAGATTGGCTGGGAGCCAAGGCCAGATTCGTCAAAATGGCAGAAAGATTCACCTCGAATGTTGCTGCCTCAACGCAACATGAAATTCCTCAGGCTGAAGCTTCTGCACAGCCCACTGAAGAACATGCAAGCACAGCTGATGACAATCTGACTGTTGATGATTCTGAAACCACCAGGGCTGATGAAGAAATTCCAGTCGCTGAAGAATCTGCCAATGCAACCTCTAGTGTTGCGCCTGAAGAACAAGCCAGGCCAGCTGAAGCATCTACTGCTACGCCTGAAGACACTGACAATGCTAGGGCAACTGCATCAGTTGCGCCTGAAGAAACTGCACCAAATTCCTCTGCTCCTCCTGCACCAACGACAAGTCCTGTCCTTCCTTCTGCATCAGAAGCAAAGGAAACCAAAGCTGCGGAGCAATCAGCTGTGAAGAAAAGGAAAGCATCTGCTTCCTCAGAGTCTTCAGCTTCAAAGAAAGTGAAGACTTTGACAAGCTCTTATGAAAATCTCATAGATGCTATTCCTGTTTCAAGCATGCCATCAAAGGAGATTGTTCCCTTTGGTGAGGATTATGAGATTCCATATGAATCTGATGAAGAAGATCATTCTGCTGCTACGTCAGAGAAGATTGATGAAGAAATTGAAGTTCACAATCTCACGTGCACTCCACTGGTATCATCGCCCATGCCTCAGTTCACAGCCGAAGAGGTAGGCGTTGAGGAACTTGATGAAGAAGATGAAGACGTGGATATTGGGTGTTCAACTCCTATTATGAATGATGACTACTAGGAAAGTCATCATCCCAATTCAGCACTGTTCACACCTCTGCAACAGATTCCTCAGTCCCCGGTCCAAACTGAAGAAATTCACACGGGCTCTGAAGAACATCAAGCTTCTCTTCTCACCGTTCCTGAAGAAGTTCCAGCCACTAGTGCTGATGTAAATGTTGCTAAAGAAATGGAGACCCAGGCTGCTACTGATGATATTGCACCTGAAATTCCTCAGCCTGTGGCTCCAGTGGCTATACCTCAAGAGGCTGTGAAGACAACTACTGCAAACCTTCAGCCCAAGCCTCAGAACCCTTTCTCTAAGAAGCAGAAGTTCAAGGCTGAATATTTCTTCAATGAGCATATTTTCTTCACTAATTACAACCCATATGATGCTGCTAGACTTAGATGCAAGCGCTTCTGGACAGCAAGTCAAATGAACTTCTATTCTTTTCACTGCTATTTGATAAGGACAAGATCTTTGACCATGAGCACATTCCTCATGTGGATATGGAGTCGCTGCCCTGCTTCACCCCAGTCCTCAGTGTTATTCATGACGCTGGGCAGCTCAACTTCTGCGGCGACATCTGCGACTGGAATGAAGAACTCATTCTTCAGTTCTATGCCACGCTTCACATCACAACCAACGTCGAAGATGTGAATTCATGGGTGTTGGACTGGATGACTGAAAACACTCACTACAAAGCACCAACCTCTGAATTACTTCATGCCATCCCAGTCACTCCTCCTGTTGAAGGTGCAAGGCGCATCTATGATGAACCTGAGCTATCCTATCATCTGATGCAAGTCCTGATGAAGCCTTTGAAGCCAGGCCAATCTCCAAGAACCAAATACCTCGTCAAGGAACTGCTCTATGTGCCAAGGACTGTATACAGGATATTGACCAAAACCCTCAGTCCTATCAAGGGCCACAACTCTGATGATGAAGAAGTTGTTGGCATCATGAAGAATCTGCTTTTCAACATCATACAAGGTATTCCTATCAACTACCACGATTTCTTCATGGGTACTTTGGCCAATGTCGCTTTGTCACCGTTTGAGTTGAAGCCTTACGCTCCCTGGATCATGAGATTCATCAGATCAAGGTCTTCAATCAACTACAAGGCTGACACTCTCAATCATGGCAGCTACTTGCCCCCAATTGATGTGGTCAAACGAACTATTTCCTCAGCTGATGAGAAGGGCAAGGCTACTGTTATTGATGAAGGCACTCGTCCATTGGATGAACAGTTTTGCAAAGCAGCATCCTACTCCACCAATGATGACTCTGCCACTCATGACACTACCGCAAATGCTTCAAAGCCAAATCCTCAAGCCACTGCTCCAAGGGTGATGACTGATCGTGAGCTTATCCCCAGTCTTCATCAGAAGGTCGATCGCAACCACAAATGGGTCAAGCGACAGTTTGGTTCAATTCTTCAGAACATGACAATCATGTAGAACTCTGTGAAGAAGAACCATTACTATCTGCATGAAGTGTTTGATCGCACCTGGGCTGTATTGTCTCACCTCTACGGTGAAGAAGATCTCAAGCAAATGGGCTTCAAGACTTTGACTGGTCTCAGCCGCCTTCGAAGAAATTCAAGAAGGTGAAAGTTCCTCACTTGGTGGCCAGCTCATATTCTTCATCGCGCGAGACTGATGAACATGAAGACTTGGACGACACTGCGGTAGGCCCTACATCAACGAACGAGCCCAACAACGCTGGCGCTCCTCCATCGACATCATGATGATATGCTTCTGGGGCGTTAGTCCTCATTTTTTGCCCCTTTTGGTCATTCGATTACAAGGGGGGAGAAATTTGAGTTAGTCTTCAAGCGGGTCTATATTTATGGGTGTTTTTTTGCCAAGTTACAACTCTCGTTCTTCTGAAGTATTTGTTGGATCGAGTTGTAAACTTAAGTCCAATGGTGGTCTGATACTTTTGCTCTGTTTTTCTGCATGCTATTTCCTCATTTATGTTAATGCACGCATGCTGAATTACATCAGTCACCATATTTCATCATGCATTTCAAATTCTTCATACCATATGTTCAATGCGTGTATGAATTACAAGATATAGGGGGAGATCTCCATGATTCTACTCTACAATGTGCATTGCTATTCAAAGTAAATTCCTCACATATGCACATCTTCAGGGGTAATTCTTCTATATCTTGCAATCAAATTCCTCAATATCAGTATTTACACTTCACATGTTTATCCCCGTTGAAAACTTAACCTATATTGTCATCAATCACCAAAAAGGGGGAGATTGTGAGTGCATCTAGTGCCCCTTAGTGATTTTGGTGTATTGAAGACTTATAGGTTAAGGGACTAATGTGTTTGTGAGTGTACACAAGTCTATAAGTCTATGAGGAGTTTGATATTAACAGAAAAAGTCGACCCCTAAAAATGAATGTCTTCAACTGAAGACTTTGGCTTTCTGAAGACTTTGAAAGTGAAGAAATTGGTGTGACCTTGAAGACTTGATATTCATGCGAGGAATATGAAGCGTGAAGACTTTTGTTTTCATAGTTTCTTTTTCTCTTTCTTGAGTCATAGGAAACACCGTACTGTTAAAGGGGGTCGAGGTAAAACTAAGGAAAAGTTTCCAAGTGATACTCAACTCAAAATCCTACACCTACCAATCCTTTCGAGTGAAGCCATTGGAAATCTCATACAGTTCAGTCAATTTCTTTAGTGACAGAGACGAAGTTCTTCTGGTCTCTGAGGAATTTGTTCTGACTGAGGAGTTAGGAATTCGCCAGTGCGGATTGCCTACAAGTGAGGAACATGATAGCCCTGAGGAATTTGAGAGCTCAAATTTCTGACCGTTGTTGTGCTATGCACCAGCTGTCCCAAAATATCTACCCACCTAACGGTCATATCATTGAAGGGCATTTATGTCTTATCATGTCAGGCTGCTCCCTAGGCTGGCTGGCTGCTCCGAGAGAAACTGACACTTGTCATTGAGAGCATCCCATCCTCCGAGGACTTTGAGCGAAAATCATCAAGTGAGGAAAACCCAAACCCAAACACGTACAAACCCAAAGTGATTGAGAATCACTGAAGAGATTGTTCCTGTGTGGAACCGACGCTTGTTACCTTTGAGGACTGTGCATCCTCCAGACGGTTAGGCGTCATGGTCTAGAGCATCCAAGAGGAAATTGTGGATCGCCGAGTGACCGAGTTGGTGAAGGTTTGGAAGTCACCTAAAGACTTACCACGAGTGATTGGGCGAGGTCTGTGTGACCTTAGCTCAAGGAGAATACGGTGAGGACTGTGTGTCCGGGACTGTGTGTCCTCAGGTTTAAATACCTAGCCGCTCCAATCAGACGTACGACTGTCACAACAGTTGGAACTGGTCTACCAAATCACTGTCTTCATTGAGCTACTGGTTCTATTTCCTCAACCCTTCCATTTCCTCATTACTGTGTTGTTGTACTTGATCGTTACTGTTTGAAGACTTTGACTGAAGACTTTCTCAATTTCCTCAATCCTATTTCTTTAGTCAGTTTGTCTTCAGCCTGCCTGTGTTTACGCTTCCTGTACTTAGTGTGTGTTTTCATTTCATCATGACGACTGTGCTACTGCTCCTGCTATGCTTACATCTGAGTAGTTATTCCGCTGCTAGTTGTTCGTGACTTAGGTATTTCCTCACCCTGAAATTCCTTAGTGACGAATTTGTAAAAATCGCCTATTCACCCCCCTCTAGTCGATATAATGCACTTTCACAGACTTCATTGTCAAATGCCTCCACACCATGCCCGGGGCTGACAACATCATCAGGCGTCACCTCTTCCTTCTCTGGCACTAGGCCATCACAACCCCATTACAGGATCCAGTTATGCAGAATGCAACAAGTAAGAACAAGCTTAACATGGGTGGGGAAAGTGTGGAATGTCTTCTCTTCTGAGATCTTAAACCTATTCTTGAGAGCTCCAAATGCCCTCTCAACCATAACTTTAAGGCTGGAGTGTGTGAGATTAAACAGTTCCCATGGAGTCCTAGAATAGTTCCTACAGGAGAACTCGTTCAGATGGTACCTGGTTTTCCTGAAGGGTGGAAGAACTCTAGGCCGACATGCATAGCCAACATCTCCTAGGTAGAACTTTCCATCGGGGGTATTGATGCCATCAGGTCGAGTCATGTTGTCAATTAGAATCTTAGCATCATGTGTTGATCCTTCCTAGCCAGCTAGCACATATGTGAACTTCAGATCAAGGTCAACAACAGTAGGAACATTCTGGCTTGTGTAGTGCTTTCTCCTCCCTGTATGTTGCAGATTGTGACATCGGCACTCTAGCAGTGACATGAGTAACATCTATTGCCCCAATGCAATCCTGAAATGGCATGAAAAGATGGTGTTATGGCTATAGAAGAACAATACAAGCATGTCAAGGCATGAACTATACTGTCAATGCTCACCTTGAAATATGGATACCATTTTGGTCTAGTGCGAATATTGCTAGGAGTACGGACGGTTGGTGACAACAACAACAACAACAATGCTTATAGTTCCTGCATCTTATCAATTAGCATAGCATATCAATCAACAATTGTGTCTGCAAGCTTAACAATATCCAACACTAATATGTAGAGCTTGATCTGCCTATACGTGACCACTTTGGAATTCCTTGATCTTTCTGGTATCAAAGAATTTCTCTTGGCAATATATCCCTTGCATCCCTTTTCCACCTTTTCTGTAACTGTTTATGGTATTTAATTTGTAGGAAAAGATGCACCAAGACCTAAAAAATTGTTCAATGTTTTTGAAATAATGTCTTGTGAAATCAGCGAGTGTGAAAGCATTTGTATTTGTGAAATTGCTCTCTTCATACAGTCAACTTCTGGCTACACACCAAACCAGAGTGTTCAAATTTACCATACTTGCAAGTGATCTAGCAGAAATGTTTACATGTCTCGTCACACATTCTGTCTTGGAACCAACTCATGCAGCACATACACCTTTCCCATAGAGCATCCCGACAAACTTTCTAAACGTACTTGATGGCATGTTTTTCAGTTGGTAAATTTGCAGTAAAAATATAGCTACATAGTTAGTCGATCTCAGTAGTGGTAGACCATGGAGCTACAAACTCCATTTTCATCATATCACTACAAAACAGTTAGCAACTAGTCGATCAGATACATGCCACAACTGTTCAGTGTAGAACATCCAGGCTTTCCAAGGACAACATCCACATATAAGTTACCAATGTGTACTCACCTCTTCAGTTTCACAATTTTGACTCCTAACCAGAGATAAAGATAAGTTAAACATGGGAACTTACCAATAAAATTTGAATGATTATAGAGTTTCCAGTAATTTTTTGCTCTTGGGCTAATCCGTTGTTCTTGGTTTCCGTGGCCATCCAGAATGAGCACTGGAACATAGTGTTTCAACGCACATTCGGGCAGGCAAAAATTGTAGAGTGTGATAGATTGCGGGCAACCCTCACGCCGATGTTGCCGGACTATCGGTGACCGTTTCTTGGAATCTCTCACGCTCAGGTGAGTTCTCTGTTAGCTCGGCATATCATGCATTATGTCGTGCAACCACCATTGTGGAAGGCTCCGTTGCCCCTGAAAATCAAGTTCTTCGTGTGGCAATTGTTGTGTGACCGCCTCCCCTCTGGGACGGAGGTGCTTAAGCGACGCGGGCCGGGCGATGGCTTATGCCCCCTTTGTGCTATCCTGGAGACTGGGACCCACATTTTATTCTTGTACACGATTGTGCGTGCCCTCTGGAGTTTCTCCCTCGAGACTCTGGGGTCCGACTGGGAGGCCATAGACTTTGCGGAGTTCATTCAGACGAGAGCTACCCAGATAGGGCAGAACCGCCGCCTGTTCTGGCTTATATTTGCGGCAATGTCATGGACCTTATGGACGACATGTAATAAAATGGTGATTGAGCGGGTCTTCCTGAGGCAGGCCTCTGATCCATTCCTTAACTTCCTTACTTTCTTGCAGCATTGGCACCCGCTTTCTAGGCAGCGGGACCGTGGTCGGCTTGGACTCATGCTGGATGCGCTTCTGGCTTCCGCGTGCCGCCTCTCCTCTTCGTAAGCGTAGCATGGTGCATGCCACTAGGTGCCTTTTTTATATTTCTTTTATGCTTTCTTTGGGCATGATTGTGTTGTTGCCCTAGCCGGCATAGTTGTGCCATTGTGGACCTGAGTTGTATGGATCTTTGCTTTATTTATAAAGTGAGGCGAACGCCTATTTCGAGAGAGTATCCGGTAAACACAAGTTTATCCCTTGAATTTGAATTGTACACACATTTTCCTCTTTCATAAATAATTGTTTAGTATGATAAGGGCAGTAAACAAAGTTCTCCTCAAAAGACATGCGGTTCATCAACAAATTTTAAGTATGACGGTACAAAAAATCATACTCAATGGAACTTGCTAATTAAACCAGATAGGGTCACAGAAACTACAGCAAAATGCAGAATCGTATTTTGTTTTTTAAGAGTTAAGCAATAGACCATTACAAAATTCTCCAAAAAATATTGTCCCGGTATAATTATCAACGAAAGAAGAACATCAATATTGTTATACATCACAAAATGGCTAGATTTATAGTCCATCAAAAGATTCATTACTTGGGGGGCAACAATGACAGTTGCTTTAACAAAATCTCTAGCATCCAATTGCACTCCAAAAACATGTGCACTGATTTATCAGTAAGATGTCGAGTATGACATGAAAAATCACCACAGATAAAAAATGCACAAACAAATCAGGATGAATAGGAAATTTGCTTATCGAAATTTCATGGAACAAAAGCGTTCCTGGAAAATAGTTCGCTGACTTCTTCCTTAACCTCATCTCTGCACTGAACAGCCGTTACAATCTGGGTTCGGATGACAACACCCTTCGTCTCCCCATGTCGTATTTCTCATGGACCATCGTTGCGTTGTTGGATCCGGCCGGGAGCACCACTCGACTTCTGTCCAAATAGGAAGTCAATATCTTGATTCGCCTGTTAATCAGATCAAGTATCAGATACAAGACAGGTGAGTGCATGAAATTGCAATGGAAGAATGCCATGGATATTTTTAACTAGACACAGTTCAGTTTCCAGGCATCGGGATAACTCAAACTGCTTTTACCATGCACCAACGATTAGAATAGCTCTTGCAAAATAATAGTTCATAGCTAGCATGTACGGTCATTAAAACATGGGTCCTCAGTTAAACAATATGTACTTATGTACATCTGGTGATCAGCACACAGCTTCAGCTGCATTTCTGGAATGATAACGAGATTATACAGAACAGGTAAGCATCAATCTTAGAGGTGCGACAACCATCATCGATCTTCTTCATATACATCTGATTTCATGCATGTGTTCTCCCAGTGGCCAATGTTTCTATGCCTCCTGCAGCGAAAAAAAGGTAGTGCTAATAACATGATTAACAACTACATCCTCTGTAGGAACAGAGGATGTACTACATTATTTTTATGCTTAGCAACGACAACCAAAATGTGTTATATTTAGATATAGATGTAGTACTTTTTTTCTGCTTAGCATAATCCTTGATCGACATCTCCAATGCACTAGCTCTCGCTGGGTTCTTCTTCTGTTCCTCTGGAGCTTTGCTGACTGCACCCTAATACGCAATTTTTCTTTTGAGAAATTGCAATGAACACATGGCATCATAAATCGCACATACGCAAATTTATTTTTCTTTTGAGAAGGGGATGGAGAGGGCAGGCGCGGGGGAGGGCGGCCGCGCGTGGGGAGGGCCGGCGCCGGGGCGTGCGGCCAGAGTGCAAGGAAGGGCCAGCGCGGGGGAGGGCAGCCGCGCGTGGGGAGGGCGGGCGCGGGGGAGGGCGGCCGGAGCAGTGTGGGGGCGGGCCGACGAGGGTGGGAGAGAGTGTGGAGATGGAGAGTGAGGAGGGAGACTCAGAGGTCAGGCGGGGAGGACGATGATAACATGGGCTTAGTAGTAGCACGGGTATCGGCTCAACGCTACTGGTAAAGTCATTAGCTGTAGCGCCGGTCCAAGACAAGCGCTACTGCTAAGTGGGGACTGGCAGCTGGGCCCGGGCAAGCCATAACAACAGCGCGGTTCAAGAGAACGCGCTACTGCTAATGTGTTTACCAGTAGCATGGGTCCATGACAAGCGCTGCTGCTATGGCCAATCCGTGGGGCACGGAGACATCACCGTGTGGGACCACTTAGCAATAGCGCTGGTCCGCGGGCTGGCGCTACTGCTAACCCCCTACTTGTAGCGCTTGACTCTAGCACACGCTACTACTAAGTATCAGTAGCGCCTCTTTTTAACAAGCGCTACTGATAAGCCTCCATGTATAAGGTTTTCTCTAGTAGTGTAATTATCCATTATCGCTCCAATGCCTATGAGCTTTTCACATATTGATCTTTGCTAAATTACTACTGTTGCTGCTACTATCATAATTGCTACAAAACTACTGTTACTGCTGTTACCGTTAATATTGCTATCATTACCACTGCTATCAAACTATCATATTACTGTGCTACTAATCACTCTGCTGCTGATATTTAGTCTCCAGGTGTGGTTGAATTGACAATTCAACTGCTGATACTTGCAAATATTCTTTGGCTCCCCTTGTGTCGAATCAATAAATTCGGGTTTAATACTCTACCCTCGAAAACTGTTACGATCCGCTATACTTGTGGGTTATCAGATACCAGCCAAGAGACGTAAAATCAACTATTTTCTAGGGGCATATCAGATCCTGAGAAGCCTTGCGAATCTTCAACGGGGGAGCTGCTGCAGCCTGTGGTGACCAGTACGCCGCAAGAGTCGAAACTAGGCTGGAAGTGGTCATGGTTCCAGTCTCCCGGAAGGCGAGGAGAAGAGGGAGCCGTCGTCGGAGATCTTGAGCTTGCTCCAAGGGTCCACCAAAGGGGCTTCATGGGTCTCGCCATTTGTCAGCCACTTGTAAGCGTCAAAGTGCGCCGGACAAAGCTTGCCAACTGACTTGAGAAGGCCTCCAGCCTCCTCCCACTCTGTTCCGGGGACAACACAACCCAAGTTTTGAGCCTTTTTAGGACCAGCCTCAGGACGTGTTTGATAGAGATCCAAATGGTGTTATTGAAAATAATAGAGTTCCTATATTTCCAAAGATACCGAATCACTATAGAGTTAACAGTATTGAGAGCAGAGTTTTTATTATTGGAGATCCAGAATTTGGCTACTGATTCGAAGTCACCCCCAATCTTAACCCCAAACTGCTCTTCCACAAAGGGCTATATTTGCCTAGCAACCACACAATCAAAGAACAAATGTGAATTAGACTCGGCCTCAGAGCAGAAAACACAATCTGTCTCTTCCTAAGGTTGTCCCTGGTCATAAGTTTATTATTTGCAAATAACCAGAGAAACACATGGATTTTTGGTGGCACCCTAAGTTTCCAGACGCAAGGAATGAAGACTGGTTGCACTCCTCTAAAGTTTATCACATGGTAAAGTGAGTTGGTGGAATGCACAGACAAATCAGGATGAACAGGAAATTTGCGTATCGAAATTTCCTGGAGCAAAAGCTTCGCTGACCTCTTCCTTAGCCTCATCTCTGTACTGAACAGCCGTTACAATCTGGGTTCGGATGACAACACCCTCCGGTCTCCCCATGTCAAATTTCTCATGGACGATTGTTGCGCTGTTGGATCCAGCCGGGAGCACCACCCGACTTATGTCCAAATAGGAAGTCAATATCTTGGTTTGCCTGTTCATCAGATCAGGTATGAGGTATCAGATACAAGACACATGAGTACATGAAATTGCAATGGAAGAATGCCATGGATATTTTAAACTAGACACAGTTCGACTTCCAGACATCGTGATAACTCAAAGTGCTTTTACCATGCACCAACGATTAGCATAGCTCTTGCAAAATAACAATTCATAGCTAGCATGCACGGTCATTAAACATGGGTCCTCAGTTAAACAATATATATTTATGTACATCCGGTGATCAGCACACAGCTTCAGCTGCATTTCTGGAATCATAACAAGATTATACAGAACAGGTAAGCATCAATCTTAGAGGTGCGACAACCATCACCGATCTTCTTCATATACATCTGATTTCATGCATATGTTCTTCCAGTGGCCAATGTTTCTATGCCTCCTGCGGCGAATAAAAGGCAGTGCGGATGACAGGATTAACAACTACATCCTAAATTATTTTTATGCTTAGCAACTACAGCCAAAACGTGTTATATTTAGGTACAGATGTAGTACATTATTTTTATGCTTAGCGTAATCCTTGATCGACATCTCCAATGCACTAGCTCTTGCTGGGTTCTTCTGTTCCTATGGAGCTTTGTTGATCCGCACCCTAATACACAATTTTTCTTTTGAAAAATCACAATGAACACACAACATCATAAATCGCAATGAACACAATTTTTCTTCTGTTGGGAGCTGACTTCTCTCTCTGGACTTATCACTTAGAAAACATTGAGCTCAGGGACTATGCTAGGTAGTGGCTCCTGTACCTCTCTCTAGATTACCCTCTCTATGATGATGATGTTGTAATATTCCTTGTAAACCTGGTTGAATGGCACTCCCCCGTCCCACAATATAAGACATTTTTGAAAGCTATGTTAGTTTGCAAAAACGTCTTATATTATGAGACGCGGGGAGTAATATATTCAGGTGGGGAAGCTCCCCCCGGTTCACTTAGACCACTCTTTTGCGATACCTCGAAATCTTCAATTGTACTACTGAAAACAGATGCGACTGTCCGTACAATTTGATACTTTCCACTAAAATGCAATGTCTCAATGCCAAGATGATCAATCAATTGCCCTCTTAGCATTGTGCCAATGCAAAATCGACCCTGTTGAGTTCAATTTTATAACTCAAGGCCCATATAGTTACAAACAAACCAACATTTTTCATCTTCAAAGAAAATAGACTCCTCCCAAGCTAACACAGTAGTATCCTCCATTGGTAAACATAGAAAAACAACAACAGACACTACGCAGTAACATACAAACACTCTAGATTATCAAATGCGGGGCAACCAGAAAAACAAAATCCCAGAACAGATATGCTGGTGCAAACATGCATGCTCATGGGGTTTCTCGTTGTAAGCCAGATTAGTTTCAGCAAATTAGGATGGATTTTAAATCACCATCATAATGCAGTGCTTTGCAATTCAAATCCATCCATCAGATCGAAAAACTAGAGTTTGCACAAACCCGGTAACTAAAGTGCCCATCACAGCAAAAAAAGATTACATTTCTTTTTGAGACGCTAAACCAAGCCAACAGAAAGGCATCATATCATGAACTGCCAAGAAACCTGAGAATAATAATAGTAAAACATGATTTTTTTTGGAAATGGAGGCGCGCCCCCGGCCTCTGTATCATAATGATGCATGCAACCATCTTATTAAAAATCCATGAAATAGCACAAAGTCATAAAAAGTATTACAGCTCGGAAGCGGAGCGAAACAAAAAGAGAAAAGTACATGCTAGGAATCGCAACCGGTAAGGCAATGTGAAGGATAATCTCTCTAGACTCCTATCCTATTATGCGACCGCCATCCGAACCGGTTGAATATAGCCCGTGCTACCATCTCCCACTGGTTGCACCCACTAACCAAAGGCTCCCTGGATTCCACAGGAGTGAGTAAGGACCACACACGGATCCATGTGGTAGCTCTGAAGATGACCTGCAAGAAAGTTAAAGTATGTTGTCTGTTAAAAATCATATCATTCCTACAGTTCCATATAGCCCACAAAAGTGCACATATTCCAATCCGAATACGAGCCGCAGTAGTATGCTCAACCCCAACTAATCACGTTCCAAACAACGACTCAATGTCAATTGGAGGGTTAATGTTAAATGCTATATGAATCATTCTCCAAAGCAGTTTGGCGAGTGGGCATTCAAGAAATAGATGTTGTATTGTTTCATCATGATCACAAAAACAACAACGTGAACTACCTACCCATCGCCTCTTGATTAAGTTGTCCTTGGTGAGTATTACTTGCTTGTGGACGAACCACATAAAAATCTTAATACGCAAGGGAACCTTAACCTTCCAAATATGCAACGATCTTAAGATTGGGCCAGAATTAATAAAATCCATATAGAAAGATTTCACCGTAAATATCCCATTTCTAGCTAATTTCCAGTGTATCGAATCCGGCTGGTCGGATAGTTGAACATCTATCGATCTCTGAACCAAGTGCATCCAGGCAGTCCATCGCTCACCAACTAACGCTCGTCTGAATTGAATATTCAAGGGAATCGTTTGGGACTCTGTGCCTACGTAATCTTCCTTACATTGCACAATGTTATAAAGGGTGGGATATTGTACGGCCAGGGGTGTCTCTTCTAATCACGTATCCTCCCAAAATCTTGTTGACATCCCATTGCCAACCAAGAATTTGACCCTACGAATGAACAAGTCCTTCGTTCTCATAAGTCCCTTCCAGAATGGCGAGTTAGTTGGTCTCATGGTAACCTGGGCGAGCGTTTTCGACTGCAAATACTTATTGTGCAAAATCTGTGCCCACATGCCTTCGGGCTCTGTCTCTAACCTGTAGAGCCATTTACTCATAAGGCATCTATTATTGATTTCTAAGTTCTCAATTCGAGACCTCCCTGGTCTTTTGGTCGGCAAAGGATATCCCATCGCGCGAGACGGTATTTCCTCTTGGCCTCATCTGACTGCTAGAAGAACCGAGATCTGAAGAAATCAAGTCGCTTACGTACCCCTTTCGGAATCTCGAAGAACGATAGTAGCAGCATCAGCATACTAGTCAGTACCGAGTTAATCAGCACTAGCCGACCTCCATAAGACATAAGCTTGCCCTTCCAACAGCTAAGCTTTTTTCAATTCGATCTTCGATACACTTCCATTCTTTATTGGATAACTTACGATGATGGATCAATATGCCTAGATAACTAATGGTAGAGAACCTAATTCACACCCGAACAGTTGTCTATAAGTGTCTTGCTCGTCTTGGCCTTCCCAAAGCAGAACAACTCGCTCTTGTGAAAGTTTATCTTTAAACCAGACAATTGTTTGAACAGGCATAATATAAGTTTCATATTGCGCGCCTTAGCAATGTCATGGTCCATGAATAGGATAGTGTCGTCGGTGTACTGTAAAATGGAGACTCCTCCATCGACCAAATGAGGGACTAACCCCTTCACTTGACCATGTTGCTTGGCCCTGCCAATAAGAATGGTCAACATATCGGCCACTATATTAAACAAGAGAGGAGACATGGAATCCCCTTGTCTCAATCCCTTGTGTGTCTGCAAGTAATGGCCGATATCATCGTTAACCTTGATTCCGACACTACCTTTTTGGACTTGAGAACCCACTTGGTTCCGCCAGTCCTCACTAAATCCTTTCATGCACATTGCATGCTGAAGGAAAGGCCACTTAACTTTATCATAGGCCTTCTCAAAATCCACTTCGAAGATAACCCCGTCTAGCTTCTTTGAATGAATTTCATGTAACGTTTCATGCAAAACGACCACCCCTTCAAGTATGTGTCGCCCTGGCATGAACGCTGTCTGGCTCGGTTGCACCACTGAGTGAGCAATCTGTGTCAATCTATTGGTACCCACCTTTGTGAATATTTTGAAACTCACGTTAAGAAGACATATTGGCCTAAATTGTTCGATCCGAACTGCCTCTTCTTTCTTTGGCAACAGCGTAATCGTACCAAAGTTAAGATGAAACAACTCTAAATGACCGTTAAAGAAATCATGAAACATAGGCATAAGATCATCCTCAATAATATGCCAACATTTCTTATAGAATTCAGCTGGAAACCCATCTGGTCCCGGTGCCTTATTCGGTTGCATTTGTGAGATTGCATCCAGAACCTCTTTCTCAGTAAACGGTGCAGATAGAATATCATTCTCCTCTACCTGGAGCTGAGGAATATCTCCAATAACAGCTTCATCTAGGGACACCGTGCTTACCTCCGGAGGCCCAAAAAGTTGTTTATAATAATTAGAGATATATGCTTTCAGATTCTCGTGCACCACTATTGTCCCCTCGTCCTGCTCAAGCTGTATTATTTTCTTCTTCCTATGTTTACCATTCGTGATCATATGGAATAATTGTGTATTGTCACCCCCTTGGACAACCTTAAGTACTTCAGCACGCAAAGCCCACTTGAGCTCCTCTTCTCTAAGAAGGGCTCGTAAGGCTTGCTCGGCTTCGGACTTAGAGTGCTGCTCATCCACCGAAAGAAGGTTAACTTCGGCTTTTAAATCTAAATCTTCAATCAATTGGATGAGTCGCTCTTTTTCTTGTTTGTAAATTCCACTCTCGTTTCTGGCCCAACCTCACAAGAACTGCCTCAGATGTCTAATTTTATTTTGCCATCTCTCAATACTAGTTTGTCCACTAACAGGCTTTGCCCATTCGCGTGCAATGATCTCCAAAAAGTTTTCTCTTTTGAACCGACCTAGTTCGAAAGAGAAAACATTCTTGTTTGCAATATGTGTAGCCTCACCCGAGTCTACAAGTAATGGTGTGTGATCTGAGATCGCCCTCTGCATCGCGTGTACCGACACTAGTGGGTATTTTTGTTCCCATTCCACGCTAGCGAGCACCCTATCCAACTCCTCATAAGTTGGAGTGGGCAACGAATTGGCCCATGTAAATTGTCTACCGGTAAGCTCAAATTCTCTCAAACTAAGACTCAATAATCATGTTAAACATCATGGACCACCGTCCATCAAAGTTATCATTGTTATTTTCATCTCTCCTCCAAATTATGTTAAAATCCCCTCCGACTAGGATTGGAAGAGTCTCGTCCCCACAGATCCGCACCAAGTTAGCTAGAAAATCGAGTTTAAGTTCAGGTTGTGCTGCCCCATATACAACAACGAGAGACCATCGGAAGCCATCCAATTTTGATCTTACCCGAAACTTGACCGCAAAATCACCCCGAACCACGTTAAGCACCTCAAGCGTTTGACAACGAACCCCTAGTAATATCCCACCAAATCTTCCTCTGGGAGGTAGAACACGCCAATCAAAATCAATCCCTCCGAATAAAGTGCCTAGGAAATATGAGGTGAAATTATCTCGTCATGTTTCCAAAAGTGCAATGAAATCTAAATTTTGCTCTATCGTTGTCTCTGCCAAGAACCTTCGTTTAGCCAAGTCAGCTAGACCTCTGCTATTCCAAAAGATTTCTTTCATAAGTCATCGTGAAATTTTTTCTTAAGCTTAACCCTAGCACTTCTATGAACCGCCGAAGTAGGATATATTTTCCGTTTCCAAGGTCGCTTAGGCTTCTCCCCATCCTCCTTTGGAAATGTAGGATCTACAGAAGACGAGACAGTGCCCTCCATCCTTAGAGGCTCTACAGTGTCTGTATTCTCTGACCCCTCCTCATCTTCGGCCTTCACAGTAGGCAAAAGATTATCACAAAAGTTTTCAAGGGCAACCATTCCTAAATTGTTCATGTCATTGTCATTCATAGGTTTAGAAGCAGAGCGGGCTTTTGATAAAAGTTGTTCAATAATTTCATGCTCGGTGAAATGCATAATTGAACAACTTTTATCAAAAGACATACCTGTAGTTGCCTCGACATCTCGAAGCATGGCCGCCCTCTTGGCACGCACTAGCTGCATGTCATTAGCATCTGGCTGTCCCTAGATCCGGTTGCTGACATGCCTGCCAGCCGTGACCAGATCCGTGATCCCACCGAAAGCAACAAGCTCCTCCGTGTCCTCTCCCGAGGTGTGTGCTCTCCACTCCCACGCCCTTCCTTGTTGCCAGTGAAGAAGGGTAAGGCGCGGTCGAGTGGGTATCACGAACCGAAGAGATGGGGGAAGGAGACCGTGTAGCCACCTGCTCGACAGTCCCACTCCCCCCAACCTGTCACCGCGGCAAGGAGACGACACCGGAGAAGGGTAATTGCGGGCCTCCTGCCCGTGCCCCCGTCCGTGACGCCCGGTGGTGCCCTGCGGTGAGGGGGTATGGCAGGTGGTGCGGGCCTCCTGCCCACAACCCCCACCACTCACTCTCTGTAGTCCGCTGCCTGGCAAATCGTTCGGCCCTGAAGCAACATTCGGAGACGAAAGTACCTTAGGTGAACCAACATCCGGAATCATCACTGGCGGTAACTCGAGCTCCTCTGGATCGTCCGTCTCAACTCGGTTACTCCATAACCGACTAGGTGCAGACCGCACTCCAAAAGATCCAAACCGAAGTGTATTCATCGGAGTCAAAGAGGATGACGCCTCCTTGGCAGATGTATCCACCTTACCCTATGACTCCGGCCCCTTAGCCGGCTCCCGTGATGTGCTCTCAGGCCCCTTGCCCTGATTCCCGGGGACTCCATCTCCCTCAGTCGTATCCATGTCCTGAAGCTCATCTCCCTCCTGAGGTATCCGTGTCTCCTCAATCTCAAGCTCTAGCACGTATGTGACCCCGGCATGCGTCCACTTGACCACATCCGGCACGAACTCCAAACTGACTACACTGACAAGTAACCTTGCCGCTCCGTGTGCACGAGTAAAGGGCATGTCAACTTGTTCCGTCTTACCAATGAGAGAACCCAAGCTCCAAGCTACCAAGAAGTGATTAATATATTTCCGTGGTGCACCATAGAAATGAACCCAAACCTTCTCTAAAGGTGTACCCTCGGTCTCCTTCTCCTTCCACTCATCAAAGGCCATGATAATATTCGTACTCTGTACTCTGCACATGCCAAACTTAAGGATATGCAACTGATCCTCTTTAGTGGGAAAGTCAACCTTGTAAGTCTGGGTCTCCAACTTGACAAGGTACCACTGGTGGTTTCCTGGTACTAGGTCCTGCAACTGTCGCACAATCTGTGCCTCTGTCAAAATCCCATTGGTAACCTTGACAACAGAGAGGAATATGACGCATGTGCAACTGTCTGCAGATGCGTCATAGCCTCATAGGTGCCACATCAGGTGACTCAAAAAACATTAGCTCCTGACAACAAACTCCATAGATATTGACCACCGGCTTGGGGCCAGATAGAAGCGGACAGTCACCGGTCACATGCTGCGATTTACAACAATGGTCACATAATTTTGTGGTACACTCTGCCACAAAATGACCCGACTCGCCACATCTATAACACGATAACTTCTTCTTCTTAATAGCCCACTTTAATAACTTTTCACCATCATGTTTGTCCGGAACCGTTTCAGAACCCCCGTCCCCAACCTTAACAACCCCAGTGCTGGTTACTGCCAAAGCCCGGACCGTGTCTACAGCCATCTCGAGAAGAGCAGGTGAGGCCGTTTGCACCGTAGCAGCACGCTCGGCTTGTGCCACCGCGACCGTAGCAACAGGCGGTGGAGGAGGCCGCGGTGGAGGCGGGCGCCGACCCCCTCCTCTCCCGCCTCGGAATGCACGGTGAGCTCCCCAGTTATACCGGTTGGTTGGGTCGGCCACCCCCTCGATGAAGTTGCCGGGAGGTCCTTGAAAACCGTGTCCCGATCCGCCGCCATTGTACCATCCAGAGCCACGTCCACCACCCGACGAAGAGCGACGATGTTGACCCTCGCCGACGCATCGTATCCGTCATCACCCCACTGTCCATAGCGGTTGTATCTGAAGCCGTCACCACCGTAGTCCCGACCACCGCCGCCATAGCCTTCCTGACCAGGGCCGCCACCCCGCCCGGCGACTTGGGCGCCGCCCCGCGGCGACCTGGCCATCAGTCGGCGCCTCCTGCTACCTCGCGAAGGCCCGGCCAGGAGCCGGGGCCATGTTAGTCCTCGCAGGTGCTGGGGCCGGGGGCGTAGACTGATGGGCAGGCAGCGGGTTTCCTCGCCCCGCCATAGTGGATGCGACGCCGCAACGGACCCTTGACGCACGACGTGTCCTGACTAATGGGAAGCCAGGCGGACGAAAAACCCTAGTCGGTGGAACTGCTCGATCAGGCGACTCGTGGATCGAGGTCTCATGCAAACTCAGCGGGTCGGCCGTGACTACGTGCGCGGCTTGGGCCTTCAACCGGGCCTCTTGCCCAATCTAAGAAGAGCCCACGACCAACGCAGTAACGGATCCTCCCTCGAGGCCCAACAGAGAATTCAAGCGATCCCGTCTAGCCACTCGAATCTCGTTGGCCTCCCTAGCCAACGGCGGCGGCTGCATCGGCGGCGGCCTCAACATCCGGCCCCCTTTTGCATGTTTCTTCTTCGTTACGAGCGTCCATGAATCCGGGATGAAGTCAGACAGAGTCATGGGAGTGCGGTTTACCTTCGGGATCAGCCCTATCCAAGGTTTAATTAGCGGCATGGATTTCTTCACCCCCTCTTCTGATGAGCAGGTAACGATTTCGACGCTGTCGACGCGATCGCACGACCTGCGGTTTGCGCATTCAGCTTCTCATTGCCGTCCTCCATCGCCTCCTCCTCCCTAGCAAGGCCGTCGCGTTGTTCCTCACCCTCATCGCTATCCTCTAGGACCCAAAAACGTCCTCCAAATATCTGATTTGATCTCTTGTTCTCCGGCGCCGTCGTCAAGTCAATCATCTATGTTCTTCCTGCATACAACAATCTACATGCACGTCAAAAGCATCAATACATAAACGAAGACCTACCGTAATCCGGACGTCGGCCGCCAGATAATCGCCGGCAAGGATGTCGTTATCCATATCCCGAAGTGACGTCCAGCGAGATGCCGGAGTGTGTTGAAGGCGTCCCTCGATCCAGCCGCCGGAGACCTGCATGAGTGATTCCACCACACACCAAGCTTGATCCTCAATAAATGGGGGAAACCCCCAGTGCATCACCTGTCAATTCTAGGAATTGAACTTGGGTCGTTAGGTTGCACAACCACATACCCAACCACCGAGCCAAGGCTCTCTTTGCATAGTAAAATAGGAATGCATGAACTACAGTTTAAAGAACATAATAACCCCAATTTGAACAGGTAATCAAATTCTAAAACTCCCTTGTGGAGATGTTTGAGGAAAGAACACTTGAATTATTATATGGATCAAACAGCGCTCTGTCTTGCCAACTAAGCACCCAGATAGCATCCAGAAAGCAACACGTCAAACGGTACTACTGAATTACTCGATCACAAAGCATATTAGATGATCTATCAATTGTCTCTAGCATTGTGCCAATGCAAAATCGACCCTGCTGAGTTCAATATTACAACTCAAAACCCATATCCTCCCAAGCTAACACAACAACACAGTATACTACTCCCAGGTCGACAGTAACATATATACAAACACTCTGAATATTAAAACCAGAAAAACAGAATTCCAGAACAAATATGCGGATGCACAACATATACCTATGCAATGGCAAGGATGTACCTTTTACAACTTGCTTGATACTGTATTATTTATAGATAGCAAAGTACCAGGTCCAGATTCAGAAACAAACATAAGTTCTCACGCGTGCAAATCTCTGATAGACAGCAGACAGTAGGAAATCATGAGCAAATTTCCAAAACACCCCCGAAATAACAGCAATTAAATTCCCATTTGATGAAAGCCCTACTCCTCGGAAGCGGAAGCGGCAAGAAGCAGGGCAGGCGCCGACGAATTCCCCGGTTCCAGCATGCCCCCCAAGGCGGCGGCTCGGGATTTGAAAAACCCGAGGAGGCGAACGCAAGACCCCTTCAAGTACATCTGGTAGACGGCGAAACGCTCCTTGTGGGAGGCCAGGGTCGCGCCGGAGGCGTACTCGGAGGCGGCGGCGAAGGACTCGGCCTCGATGGCGGCGGCAGCGCGCCTGGCCTCGGGCTCCGGGACGGCGCCGTAGTGCTGGCAGTAGAGACTGGGCCCTACCAGCTTCTGCAGGAGTATGCGCACACTGGAGTCGCGCGTGCTCTGCGACGGTGGCCACGTACACGAAGGAAGCAGCGAGGGATCGAACCCAGGCGGCAGGGTAGACGCGAGAGATCTGAGGGCAGCAGCGCGAGCGAGAGATCTGCGGCGGTCATCGGCGGCAGCGCTGAGGGCATAGGGAGCGACAGATCTGCTGCGGCTATCGGCGGCAGCGTTGAGGGCATGGCGAGTGCGAGATCGGCGGCCCGACATCGCTCGCCGCTTGTGAGGAACAACGGGCGGGTGGCGGCGGCAGGCGGATGGATGGATCGCCAGCGCGCCTCCTATTTATTGCGTAGGTCGATGGGTGGAGAGCGCCTCCCCGGCGCAGCGCCGGTTCGGGAACTGGCGCCCATTTTTTGAATTCGGGAACAGACGCGGCAGTTCGCTCGCTCGCACCCTTTCCTCGTTCGCTTGCTCCCTGTTCTTGAGTTTTTTTTTATCCCTGTTCTTGAGTTCAAAAAATATTCGTGATATAAAAACAATGTTCATATATTTTTTTCAAAATCGTGAATATTTTTTAAAATCTTGAACATTTCTTTTGAAATCATGAACATCTTTTTAAGAACTCGTGAACATTCTTGGAATTTAAGAACATATTTTTCGAATTAATGAACATCTTTAAATTCAAGAATATTTTTTGGAATGCATGAAGATTTTGAAATTTATTTTTCTTTGAAAAGTTGAACATTTTTTAACTAAGAAAAAACAAAAACAGCAGAGAAAAATGAAAGGAAAAAAGGGGAGCCGGCCCGCACATGGACCGGTCCAAAAGCATGCACAGGAGGGAGGGGGTGCGCGTTCTCGTAGGTCGACGAATAAGAGGTCCCTACAGCAGGGTTAGAGTTTGTTCTAGTGGACTAGTAAATGAGCCTAAATCATGGGCTAGAATATTTAGAACCCACGAAATACAATTTTCTCAAATGAATTTAGACTGTTTTCTAACGTTGAGTTAATTAGACTGACTTTAACTCAATGAGCCAGAATATTATGTCATAATTCAAAATATAATTTTTTGATGGGATTAAAAGAACTAATTTCAAAGATTGATCGGAGATTGATGGATTCGAAGGAGAGTACAGATTTGTTTGGTTCCGAAAAGACAAAGATGCCAACGATGACATATATGATTACATGATTGTAGTTTCAGCACGTATATACACTTGGTTAGGGGTGAAAGATGAGCCGCGATAGGAATGGGCGATTAGCTCGAGGAACGATCGTCACTGTCGTCGAACACAACTCGAGAGAAGAAGTCCGGACTTAGAGGATTTGAGTCAAGGGTTTTGGTGACGTGCTTCGATTAGGGTTGTGGTTTAGATTTTGATATCGGGTTCCGATTTGGATTCTCAAGATTGATGTGATACGTGAAGGAGGTGAGAGTTTGAGACACGACATTTAATTCCGAGAGGAATTTAGTCACTTCCAACATCTCAGGGGGCGTTTTCAATAGTTTTGTGAAGTTTAGGGGGTGGTATACCCGATTTTGTAGTTGAGGGGGTTAAGTGGCCCATTTCTGGAAGTTGGGAGGGGCATGTGGACTTTTTTTTCTCGACTGTGCTACGCTGCAAATTCAGGAAAAAAGACGACCATTGCTTTTTGCGGTTCGAAAAATGTTCGCTATATAAAAAACGTTCAGACAAATGTTCCAATTCGTGAACATTCTTTGAAATCATGAACATTTTTTGAATTCACGAACATTTCTTGAGTTGTAATCTTTTTTGAAATCATGAATCTTCTTTCTCAATCGCAAAGATTCTTCAAATTAACAAACATTTGTTTTACAAATTCATGATTTTTATATCATCAACATTTTATACAAATTCGCAAACTTTTTTAAAATTGTGAACATTCTTTTGAATTCACAAACATTTTAAATCATGAACAATTTTTGAGATCATGATCATTTTCAAATTCGCAAACATTTTTACAAGTCACGGACATTTTTCAAATCATGAACATGTTTGGAAATCGTGAACTTTTTTACAAATTTGCAAACATTTTTCAATTTCAGATATTTTTTCAAAATTCATGACCATTCTTCATGAACATTTTTTAAACTCATGAAATTTCTATGAATTCATGAACTTTTTCCAAAATCACGAACATTTTTTTCAAACTCACGGACATTTTTTAATTAATAAAGATTTTAAATTTTGATTTTTGTTTGAAATCATGAACATTTTAGAAAAAGGGGAAGCCTGCCCCACACATGGGCCGGTCCAAATGCAAGCGCGGAAGGGAGGGGGTGCGCATTTGCGCGTTCTTCACCGCGCAAGTCGATGAGGGAGCTCCTATTCGACGTTGTAAGGGCCGGTTGACACTGTTTGCGCTCGCTGGGGAAGCGTAGTGAGCTAGCCCAGCAACGTGCAGAAGAAAAGGAAACGCGAAGAAAAACTGCAAAAATATTATGTTCGGTACATGGGATATCGGTATTCGAACTCTACACGAAACTAACAAAAACCTAGGAGGCTAGAACCATAACCACCAGACCGAGCTGACAAGCTCGTCCATAATTAGGAAAGAGAGCTATTTGACCCTTCTTTTTTTAGAAAAAGGGCGTACGTCCGACTTTATAAATAAAGCCACCAGATAGAATACCATACAACTTGTCCAAAGTTCACCGACCGCTCATAACAGAATAAGCAGAGAGCCCACAACGAAGATAAAGTTTACATGCACGCAGGCCCAACAGACCATACAAAAGGCGACACGCAGGCCAACAACCTACTGCTACATAAAGGCCCGTCCACCAGAAGCAGTCACTCGGAGGCATGAGAGGAGATCAAATTGGCCGACGCCCTGACTTTGCTGATTAGCTCCACCATGCCGTCCACATCTGCAGGTTTAGTCAATAATTCCCACTGCTGCAAGAAGATAGACATTTTAAATAACACGTCAGCCGGCTTGTTAGGAAAGACACCCTCAATGGTGAATTTATTTCTAATATTCCACAAGGACCAGCCCATGGCAGCCAACCCAACTCAGAACAATCTCTTGGTTTGTCCGCTGGTATTACTAGCCAATAAGTGTAGGTCAGAAAAAGAGTGAGGAGTCCTCACACCCATCCAAGATCGAACACATCCCCAAGCCAGAGGGCATAGAAAGAAGATGTGATTGGTATTTTCAGCTTCAGAGCATATAGTGCAAAAGGTGGAACCAGGCCCGTTTCGCTTGCGAATTTGGTCAACCGCCGGCAAAACGGCCTCTAAAGGCCTGCCAGAGGAAAACCTTTATCTTAGTAGGGATCCTAGCCGCCCAAACTTGCTTAAACTTGGACGTAGGAGTCCCATCAATAATCCTGGAATAAAGAGACTTGACTGAAAATCTACTAGAGGCCACATGAGGCCAGGTCACCGAATCCTCTTCCTCCGAGAGAATAGGGAACACAGCAGCAAGCCGATGCCAGTCCGCCAACTCTGCAGGGGAAAGAGACCTCTGGAGACCCAGGTCCCATCCAACACAAGAGAGATCAGAGATTGAGATCTCAGGGTCAGGGCAATAAGAGAATAGAATAGGAAAAGAAACAGCTAAAGTAGTATCCCCAACCCACCAATCTAACCAAAACCGGGTCGAAGAACCATTCCTGACAATAAAATTGACATGGTCACAAAACACATCTCGAACCTTTACCAGGTCCCACCAGAACTGTGATCCATTCGAAGCCGAGGCAAACATAGGGCTGCCAGATGGGAAATATTTAGCCTTTAAAAGATCATACCACAACGTCCCAGGGTTAGCTGTCATAATGCGCCACCACCATTTCACAATGAGACATTTGTTCATTATCACCGTATTTAATATTCCCAGCCCCCCAAGACTTTTGGGCCTACATATGATCTTCCATTTAACAAGCCTATATTTCCATTTGTTCTCCACGGAGTTCCAAAAGAAGGCTCCCCCGTGTTTATCAAAGCCAGGGTGGGTTCCCAGGGAGAGCATGAAGAAGCCCATAGTGAATAGAGGCAGAGAGGAAAGACAAGCGTTAGTAAGGCACACTTTCCCTGCCTGCCTGTTATAGTGGCCTCG
Organism: Triticum aestivum; assembly: GCF_018294505.1. Lineage (NCBI taxonomy): Eukaryota > Viridiplantae > Streptophyta > Magnoliopsida > Poales > Poaceae > Triticum > Triticum aestivum. The sequence continues at coordinate 118,559,527 of NC_057808.1, forward strand.
CCTGGGCATAACTCTATTGCCAACCTTGGCAACCAAAGGGTTAAAAACTTTAGCATGAAGACGGAAAGGAGAGATAGGCATGCCCAGGCATTTGAAGGGGAAAGAACTAAGCGTACAATTAAGGAGCCGCGCAACTCTAGTTGCCTCCTCCTCATCTACCCCAGTTACAATCACCTCACTTTTTAAAAAAATCTTGAACCCGACAAGGCTTCAAAGCACAACAAAATGAATTTAAGGTTGGCAAGATAGGCATCATTCAGTTCCACCAAAATAATCGTGTCGTCAGCATATTGTAGATGAGTAATGCCTTGGGGAAGGAGGTGAGACACCACAGGGGAAATGTGCCCAGCCGAAGCCGCACGGCTCAACATACATGATAAGGCATCGGCCACGAAATTAAAAAGAATGGGTGAAGCCGAATCCCCTTGCCACAGGCCACTACCATTGGCGAAGTATTTTGTGACATTGCCATTCACGGCAACAGCCGTGTGGCCCCCCGAGACTAGTTGCATCAGCCTATGCACAAACCCAGCGTGAAAGCCTTTAGCGAGAAGGACCTGGCGAAGGAAATTCCAGCTGATAGAATCGTAGGCCTTCTCAAAATCAAGTTTGAGGATAACAGCTCTAGAGCCCCTACACCGGAGATCATGGACGATTTCATGTAAACACAATATCCCATCCAGAATGTACCTCCCTTTGATGAACGCTGTCTGAGTGGGGCTAATGGTGCGGTGAGCAACTGGAGACATTCTAGAAGCCAACCCTTGAAACTTGGCGAAATTATTAATCAAAGCTATAGGACGAAATTGGGCGATCTCATCAGCTCCCTTAACTTTAGGGATGAGAGACAGAATGGCATAGTTCAAACGGGAGATATCGACCATCCCAAGGCAAAAGCCTTGAATGATCTCATAAACAAGCGGGTGGAGCACAGACCAGAAGCGGCGGACGCAAGGAATAGAAAACCCATCAGGTCCCGAGGCCGAGTTAGTGTTAGCAGAGTTAATCACCATCTCGATCTCCTCCACAGACAAGGGGAGCATCAGGTTAACATTTTCGGCCTCAGAGACCTGCCATTGCTCGGTCCAAAGGTTAGAGGAGACGAGGAAACCAAAAGCCGGCCTGGCCGCAAGAAGGCCAGCAAAAAAACCATGGACATGTTCCAAAATAATGTTAGGCTCAGAAATGCGGACCCCATCAAAGATCAAACTGTTAATCGAACATCTACGACACCGTCCACTGGAAATGGCAAAGAAGTAAGCCGTCAGAGAGTCCCCTTTTAGGGTCCAATTGATTGTCCCACGTTGTTTCCAGTATTCCTCAGCCTGATGATGCAACTGCATAAGACAAGCCTCCAACTCATACCTACGCTGCCAACCCCCAGTAGAAAGCCCGGCGGCGTCAGCCTCCGCATCCAAGGCCGAGACCTGCCCCAACAAGTCCCACTTGCTCCGTAGGGACTCTGCCGCATGGTTACGGCCCCAACCTTTTAAGAATTTTCTTAGGTGGTACGAACAGAAATGCCAATCATCCATGGGACCAAAGGACCGGGTCCTAGATCTAAGAAGAGAGGAAATTTTCTCCGAGATCATGTCACAAAAACCATCAATCAAGAGCCGTGATGCATCTTGGAATCTAGAAGCTTTAGCCAAGGCAGAAACACCAAGGTCCAAGATGAGGGGGGGGAGTGATCGGAGCCAATGTGTGGCAGCGCAGAGAGAGAGGTGCGCAAAAACAATAGGTCCCAAGGGGCAGAAGAGAAAACGTGATCCAAGGCAGATCGAATCGGTAAGGCCTGATGATTGGACCAAGTAAAACATGCCCCTAACCTAGGAAAATCATGAAGAGCACAACCCGCAATGAAATTGTTACACGCATTAGCCAGTGGCCACGAAAAATTGGAGTTATTCTTATCCACCGGGGACCTAAGGAGGTTAAAATCACCCCCAATAACCAACAAGATATTACAAGAATCAATTTTAGACGAAAGTTCATCCAAAAATATCTGAGAAAGCGAATGATCCGCACGACCATAAACCACCATGATCTCCCAGAGAGTGTTACGATCTTTGTGAAACACCACCATACTCGCCCAAAAGACCCCATGATCAAAAGCAACAAACTCAAAGTGATCCATCTTAGCACCAATAAGAATACTCCCAGAATGTCCAGACGCTGGGAGGCATCGCCATGTAAAACGGTCCGACCCCGGAATCCTAGAGAGATCAGATCTAGAAAAATCAGACTTAAAGGTCTTAACAAGGCCTACGATATCAATGCAATCACTACGAACTAAATCACGGATTTGGTCACGGTGTACCTAGCACCGAAACCCCGTACATTCCAAAAGAGAGCTTTCATTTAGAAGAAAGGTTTTTAATCCGAAGACTCGACCTGCTCGGGACCGGGCAAGATTTAAGCTTAAGTTTAGAGGAACGTCCCTTCTTAGAGATCGAGGGTGGAGGGCCACTACCCTCTGTCACCCCCTCAGCACCAGTCGCTTGCGCAACCGCCTTCGACTTGGTGGCTGCCTCCTTGGCCTTAGCAATGGCCGCCTGGGCCTCCTCATTTAACCGGATCAGCGAAAGCAAGGAGGATGGGGAGCCAACATTATGATCAACACTAACACCAATATTAGAGAGAATGTTCAAGAGATGGGAATCAGGTAAAGATGGCAGCACCAAATGAACTGGAGAGGAGGATTGTGGAGATTTACCTGCATGAGCTGGGCCCTTGGACGCAGCCCGACGATCAGCCCTCTCCTGGGTAGGGACTGCAACGGACTGCCGGCGCAGGCCCTTCCGGGCCGTGGACACGGGCGAGTGGATCGGAGCCACACCAGAGCGGGCCACCAGAGAGGACACATCCTCCCTTGCCCTCCCAGCAGCCGCCACCGCACCTAGATCCTCATCCAAGCGACGGCAGAATCCCCTTCCTTATGCTTACTCCCCATCGAAGACCTGCTCTTGGCCGAAAACTTGCGGACTAAGGATTTCTTCTTCGGATTCTTACTGCTCGGGCTGTGAGGAGAGGCTGTGGCATCCGGAGGCACATCAACAATCCCAGACGAGGAAGGTGAGGTAGGGCGCACAACTTCATCCTGAATGTTAGAGCAAACCCCAGTAAATGGCGTGGCCCCATCAAGACCAGCAGCTCCAGTATGACCCCCCTCACGGGCCCCCTCCTTGGCAATCCCACCGCCACTAGAACTAGGAGGACCAAAATCAAATAGGCCCCATGATTCTGAGCCCATGGCCTCCCACTCTGACGGGGTAAAAGGGTTGGCGTTGCTGCCTGCGTCCGTCTCGCCCCCACCATCCGACGGGTCTGGGTTAGAAGGCTTAGGAGCCGGGGGAGGTGGGGGTGGAGCCTGCTGGGCCGCCATTGCCTTGGTGCGCACACGAATACGATAAGCATCAGAGATGGGGAAGACATCGATGGATCCATGAACACGGATCGGATCCAAGCACCAGACTTTCATGCGAATCACACCCGGAGGGTCAAGAGACGATTCATCCACAACCACTGGTTTGCCAATCAGCTCGCCAAATGCCATCAAGAACCGAACATTACGGAGCCCGTACGGCACATCCTCAAGAAGCACCCAGATATCAGAGAGGGAGGCCACCTCCTTGGATCCATCTACATCAGCCTTGACAGATATCATCACTTGGTTCAAAGGGAGAGTGAAGCTTGAGCAAGATGCCATCATCTTAACACTACAAAAAACCACTTCCGTGATGATACGTGTTTGTCATAGTAGGTCATGTTTTCTGTCATGCATGTACATCCATGATGATTTTATCACATAATCAAGATAGTCATACATGTGTTGTCGTAGAAGTGTTCCATGACAATGCCAAGATTATCATCACGGAAGTGTCCACTTCCATGACGATAAATGGTGCGTCATGGAAGTGTTTTCGTCAAGGGTAACCTGTAACGCCCGGATAATCATGCTACAGTAATCTCACGTTAATGATGGCACGTCACCTCTGTCACTGTAATTAATCTCGGGTTAATTCAAAACCGTTTCAAATTTAAATCCTAAATAAGTCAAACGACAAAAGTTTTCAAATATTAAAATAAAAATGTTCGGGAGATGCCATATTTTGCATAAGTAAATATGGTGTGGTAAACACATTTTTATAAAATGCCTAAATAGTTTAAATTGAAATAAAACAGAAAAGCAAATAAATAAAAGAAAAGAAATTACAAAAAAAAAGAAAACAAAACAAAAACAAAAAGAGAAACCCCCCCACTGGACCCTGGCCCAACTCGGCCAACCCCCAGGCCCAGCCGGCCGGGCCACCGGCGCCCCCAATCCCTTATCCACTCCTCCCCCACTCCCACAGTACCCACCGACACATCCCCCCACGAAATATCCCCTCCTCTGCCTCCCCCGAT
>NC_057808.1:118564758-118573257 GCF_018294505.1 Triticum aestivum
ATTAAGTTAATTAATCCTGTTTAAATTAATCTAATTAGTTAGTTAATTTAATTAAACAATAGTTAATTAGCTAACAGCCCTGACAGGTGGGACCCACCTGTCAGGTTGACTAGGTCAATGGTGACTGCTGACGTCAGCATGACATCATGCTGATGTCATAAATCCAAATTTCGAATTAAGTTAAATAATTAATTAAATTCCAGAAATTATTAAAAAATTTAGAAAATCATATCTTTTAATCCGTAACTCGGATGGAAATACTTTGTACATGAAAGTTGCTCAGAACGACGAGACGAATCCGGATACGCAGTCCGTTCGTCCACCACACCTCCCTAACCTATCGAACTCGCAACTTTCCCCCTCCGGTCCATCTGTCCGAAAACGCAAAACATCGGGAATACTTTCCCGGATGTTCCCCCCCTTCGCCGGTACCACCTACTGTCGCGTTAGGGCACACCTAACACTGCTCATTGTCATGTCACGCATCGTCATGCTTATGTTTGCATTGTATTTACTGTTTCTTCCCCCCTCTTCTCTCCGGTAGACTACGAGACCGACACTGCTGCTGCCCAGTTCGACTACGGAGTTGACGACCCCTCCTACTTGCCAGAGCAACCAGGCAAGCCCCCCCCTTGATCACCAGATATCGCCTATTCTTCTCTATACTGCTTGCATTAGAGTAGTGTAGCATGTTACTGCTTTCCGATATCCTATCCTGATGCATAGCCTATCCTTGCTACTACTGTTGTTACCTTTACCTGCAATCCTACATGCTTAGTATAGGATGCTAGTTTTCCATCAATGGCCCTACATTCTTGTCCGTCTGCTGTGCTATACTATCGGGCCGTGATCACCTGGGCGGTGATCACGGGTATATACTTATATACTATATACATGACACATGTGATGACTAAAGTCGGGTCGGCTCGTAGGAGTACCCGCAAGTGGATCTTTGTGGCGGAGCGACAGGGCAGGTTGAGACCGTCTAGGTGAGAGGTGGGCCTGGCCCTGGTCGGCGTTCGCGGATACTTAACACGCTTAACGAGATCTTGGTATTTGATCTGAGTCTGGCCATTTGGTCTATACGCACTAACCATCTACGCGGGAGTAGTTATGGGTATCCCGGCGTCGTGGTATCAGCCGAAGCCTTCGTGACGTCAGCGACTGAGTGGCGCGCGCCGTGTTGGACCGCTTTGACGTAACCGCCGTGATCGTGTGGGTTGCTAGGTCTGCTCGCGGCCGCGTTCGCAACGTGCAGGTGTGCATAGGGCGATGGGCCCAGACCCCTGCGTGCTTAGGATTAGACCGGCGTGCTGACCGCTCTGTTGTGCTTAGGTGGGGCTGCGACGCGTTGATCTTACGAGGCCGGGCATGACCCAGAAAAGTGTGTCCGGCCAAATGGGATCGAGCGTGTTGGGTTATGTGGTGCACCCCTGCAGGGAAGTTTATCTATTCGAATAGCCGTGTCCCTCGGTAAAAGGACGACCCGGAGTTGTACCTTGACCTTATGACAACTAGAACTGGATACTAAATAAAATACACCCTTCCAAGTGCCAGATACAACCCGGTGATCGCTCTCTAACAGGGCGACGAGGAGGGGATCGCCGGGTAGGATTATGCTATGCGATGCTACTTGGAGGACTTCAATCTACTCTCTTCTACATGCTGCAAGATGGAGATGGCCAGAAGCGTAGTCTTCGACAGGACTAGCTATCCCCCTTTTATTCTGGCATTCTGCAGTTCAGTCCACTGATATGCCCCTTTACACATATACCCATGCATATGTAGTGTAGCTCCTTGCTTGCGAGTACTTTGGATGAGTACTCACGGTTGCTTCTCTCCCTCTTTTCCCCTTTTCCTTTCTATCTGGTTGTCGCAACCAGATGCTGGAGTCCAGGAGCCAGACGCCACCGTCGACGACGACTCCTACGACACTGGAGGTGCCTACTACTACGTGCAGGCCGCTGACGACGACCAGGAGTAGTTAGGAGGATCCCAGGCAGGAGGCCTGCGCCTCGTTCGATCTGTATCCCAGTTTGTGCTAGCCTTCTTAAGGCAAACTTGTTTAACTTATGTCTGTACTCAGATATTGTTGCTTCCGCTGACTCGTCTGTGATCGAGCACTTGTATTCGAGCCCTCGAGGCCCCTGGCTTGTATTATGATGCTTGTATGACTTATTTATGTTGTAGAGTTGTGTTGTGATATCTTCCCGTGAGTCCCTGATCTTGATCGTACACATTTGCGTGCATGATTAGTGTACGGTCAAATCGGGGGAGTCATAAGTTGGTATCAGAGCCGACTGCCTGTAGGAATCCCCCTTTCCACACTCCTTGGCCGAAGTCGAGTCTAGACATTACCAAACTTTTACTAACATGGCTGTGTGGCTTACGGGCCCACGTCGCCATTGGGTGGTACTAGGATCTTTTACTCCTCGACCTTTACTCTGGGACTCTGAACTCTCTTCTACTCGGGTTAAACGAATTTACTAACTCTAACACTAGGATCCCGTGACCGCATTCACCCCAAAGTTGGATAAGCCATAGTTGTTTCTTATAATAGTATTTTGAACAATTCACACACTATCATTTGACTCCTTTGAAACGTCTTTGCTTTCAGATGGAACCCACGAGGCAGGTCGTGCTAGCTGAGATGATGACCTATCTGGGTTATCGCTGGCACCCTGAGTACACCGTCTACGAGGAGTACCAGGACTTTAACCAGGAGCAGTACCGTGCCATCGTCCACCTCTACTCGCGGGAGTATGACTCCACTACTGTGCTGCACACCGCTCATGGTGTTGGTGTGACCATCGATATGGCTGTCCACGATGCAGCCTATGCTGCTCTGACACGTCTTCGTGGAGAGTATCGGGAGTTGGACACCTCCCCTTTCAGGCACATTGCTATCGCATCTGATGTTGGTGCGGAGGGATACTATACTACTGCCTACTCCACTGTCACCCGAGAGCCCTTCTACCATCAGAACCTGGTTCTGCATGCTGATGGGCTGGATCGAGCTAACCAAGCTCTTCGCCACGAGATGTACACCACCCGTCAGCACCTTTACCGTGCTCTGACGCTGCTACACCCCTTTGTCCGATCTGGACAGCTATCGCGTACTGCGATCTACCCAGCCAGGACCGTGATGCCCCACGGTGTCGGTTGGCCAGAGGTGGGAGGCTACTCTCCCGCACTTGGTCCTCTTCTGCCACCTGAGCGTCGGGCTCTACACCTGAGTATCCGCGGCCCCCAGTCTGCTGACGTGGAGGGCTATCCGTTGCCTCACTACCAGCTGTCGGGCTACGATTACCTCCACAGTACCTCTTGGTACTGATGTAGGCTTGCTTGTAGTGTTAGATGCATTCGCCGCGAGCCTGTGTGCCGCCTATGTTGTTTTAGTCTATGTACTGAACTCTGTGTACTGAACTCTATGCATGACCCCTTTTGTAAGTTATGCCAACTACTATGTAGTAGCTATCGTGCTCCTTTCATTATGCATGTTTCATCATGAATGATCCTTGTCTTTGCAAATTTCTCAATGCTGAACCCCTGTTATATATTAGCAGGATGGTTAGACCAAGTGGTCGTGGTAGTGATGGCAATGCCCCACCACCACCTGAGTACATGGCTGGTATGATCCAACAGTTTGAACTGAACCGCCAATTCATGGAAAATATGATGGCTCAGTTTCCTCGCCCCAATATGGACCAGCAACCAACCCCAGTAACTCTGCAGGATTTCATGCGCCTGAACCCAACTGTGTACCGCAGCTCAACTCAGCCTCTGGATGCTTATGACTGGCTCCGTGACATCACCTATGAGATGGAGTCTGCCGATGTAGCCCCTGCCAGCTATGTCAACTTTGCTTCCTTCTTTCTGAAGGGACCTGCAGCTCAATGGTGGGACAGCCATAGGCGTAATCTGCCAGCTGGAACAATCATCACCTGGCCAGACTTCCAAGCTGCTTTCCATGCCCGCTTCATTCCTCAGGGAGTCATGGACCGGAAGAAGCGTGAGTTCCGCAACCTCACCCAAGGCAACAAAACTGTTGAAGCTTATCAACGGGAGTTTCTGGACTTGTCCCGCCATGCTGAGGAGGACATTGCAACTGATGCACGCAGACAGGAGAAGTTCCGTGATGGCCTTCAAGCTGACATCAAGCTCGCACTTCTAGTGCATGACTTTGCTGATTTCGCCACCTTGGTGAACAAGGCCATCAATGTCGAGACTGGTCTGTAGGAATACCAGAGCTCTCACAGGCGCAACCGTGACACGGGCTCATCTTCGGGCTTGCCCTCACAGAAGCGTAAGATATGGATCCCGAACAGCATGTACCGTCCAAATGCACCTGCTCCAAGGAAATCTTATGCTGCACCGCGTCTGCCTCCTCCACCATCTAGGCAATCAAAGCTACCAGCTCCCCCACCTGGGGCTCCTGTTCCCACTCCCGATAATGGTCTGTGCTACAAGTGTGGTCAACCGGGTCACTTTGCCAGGAACTGCTATCAGAATCAGAACCAGAATCAACTGGCCCTTCCAGCAGCTGGCCGTGGTAACAACCAGCCCCGAAACAACAATGCTAAGTCTTATGGTCGTGCTCATGCCAACCACGTTGATCTCAACGAAGCTCAAGACTAGGCTGCTACTGTGATGGGTACACTCCTCGTAAATTCAGTACCAGCATCCGTTTTATTTGATACAGGAGCATCCCATTCATTCATATCAGCAGAATTTGCATTCCTGCATGGCATTAAATACGAAGAGATGAACACTCCGCTAGTGGTACACACCCCTGCGGGCCAATGTCAAACCTCTATGGTTAGTCACGACGTTCCTGTTGAAATTGAAGGACTGGAATTTCTTGTCTCTCCCATCGTACTGAAGTCCTGTAGCATTGATCTCATTCTGGGAATGAATTGGTTAAAAGCGCATACTGCTTCAATCGTTTGCACCACTAAGACCGTCCATCTGCTACACCCTTCAGATGAGATAGTTACTTACCAAGCCCATCTGGTGCAAAATGCCGAGGCAAGGCTCTATGCATTGAATGCATTGAACGCTGCACCACTCGAGGGCATTGAAAACATTCCCATCGTGCGTGAATTCCTCGGCGTCTTTCCTGAAGAACTTCCAGGGATTCCCCCTGCTAGAGCTGTCGAATTCATCATCGACTTGAAACCAGGCACCACTCCTATAGCCAAGCGACCCTACAAGATGCCGCCGCATGAACTCCTTGAGCTTAAGGAGGAAATCGACAAATCTCTTCGCAAAGGATTCATTCGCCCAAGTTGCTCTCCTTGGGGAGCACCTTCTCTCTTTGTCAAGAAGAAGGATGGGACAAACCGATTAGTTCAAGACTACCGTCCTATAAACCAAGCTACCATTCAGAATAAATACCCTCTTCCTCGGATCAATGATCTGTATGATCAACTGGCGGGTTCGTCAGTGTTCTCTAAGCTCGACTTGAGGTTGGGTTACCACCAGATCCGTGTTCGCGAAGAGGATATCCCAAAGACCGCCTTCGTGACTCGCTATGGTTCATACGAGTACACCGTCATGTCTTTCGGTTTAACCAATGCTCCAGCCACCTTCTCTCGTCTGATGAACTATATATTCATGGATTACCTCGACAAGTTCGTCGTGGTTTATCTGGATGATATCCTGGTATTTTCCAAGAACGAAGAAGAACATGCTGAACATCTTTGACTTGTGCTGGAAAAGCTACGAGAGCATCAACTATATGCCAAGTTCTCCAAATGTGAATTCTGGCTACCGGAAGTAACCTATCTTGGGCATGTCATCTCTAAGGATGGTATTGCCGTCAACCCTGAACGAGTCCAGGCTATCCTTGATTGGACTCCTCCCAAGAACGTTAAGCAAGTCAGAAGTTTTCTCGGTCTCGCCAGCTATTGCCGTCGATTCGTCGAGAACTTCTCCAAGATCGCCAGGCCTCTGACTAACCTGTTTCATAAGGGCGTCAAGTTCCAATGGACAGACAAATGTCAGGAGAGTTTCCAGGCACTCAAAGACAAGTTGACTTCTGCCCCAGTTCTAGCTCCACCTGATACTAAGAAGGACTTCGTCATTTACTGCGACGCTTCCCGTCAAGGATTAGGCTGTGTCCTAATGCAAGACCGCAAAGTGATTGCTTATGCCTCTCGGCAATTGCGCCCTCACGAAGAGAACTACCCAGTTCACGACCTCGAACTTGCTGCTGTCATTCATGCGCTGAAGCAGTGGCGACATTACCTTCTCGGTAATCGTTGCGAGATCTTCACTGACCACCAAAGTCTGAAGTATCTGTTTACTCAGCCAGACCTGAACCTCCGTCAGCAGATATGGATGGAGCTTGTTGCAGACTTTGACTTGGGTATTTCCTATACGCCAGGCAAGGCTAATGTAATGGCTGATGCCTTGAGCCGCAAGTCTTACTGCAACCACCTCCAGGTTCACAAAGTTCAGCCCTCGCTTGTTGAAGAATTCAGGAAGCTGAACCTCCATATTGTTCCTCCGGGTGCACTCGCTCCCCCTCCTAAGGAGTTTGGCAAGGTGAACCTCCACGTTGTTACCCAGGGTTCCCTCAATACCCTAGTTGCTAAACCAGATCTCGTGGACAGCATCAAAAGGCTACAGAAGTATGACTCTGAAGCCCACAAGATTAAGCGCTACCTCGCAGAAGGAAAGCCCTCATTCTTCACTATTGCTGAAGATGGCACCTTATACTTCAAGGGCCGCCTAGTGGTGCCATGTGCAGAGAAAAACCTGGATATGACACAGGAGGTTATGAAAGAAGCTCATGATACGCCTCCATGTATCCACCCTGGTAGTACAAAGATGTACCAAGACATCCGTCAGAGATTCTGGTGGTCTAATATGAAGCAGGACATTGCTCGTTATGTTGCTGAGTGTGACATTTGCCGTCGTATCAAAGCAGAACATCAAAGGCCTGCTGGAACTCTGCAACCTATCTCTATTCCTGAATGGAAATGGCACCATGTTGAGATGGACTTCGTCACTGGATTTCCCAAATCATAGAAAGGTAATGATGCTATTCTTGTCGTCATTGACCGGCTTTCCAAAGTTGCACATTTTCTGGCGGTCAAAGAAACGATCACTGCTAGCCAGTTGGCAACGCTCTATATGTCCAGGATTGTTTCACTCCACGGTATTCCATTGGTTATCAGCTCAGACCGTGGCAGCTTATTCACTTCAAGATTCTGGGCAAGTTTCCAAGAAGCTATGGGAACTCATCTGTCATTCAGTACTGCATTTCATCCTCAGTCGCAGGGGCAAGTTGAACGCGTCAACCAAGTTCTCGAAGACATGCTTCGAGCTTGTGTTATTTCCTTCGGCAAGAAATGGGAGGAATCTCTCCCGTATGCTGAGTTCTCTTATAATAATAGCTATCAAGCTAGTCTGAAGATGGCCCCCTTCGAAGTGTTATATGGACGAAAGTGCCGAACCCCTCTGAACTGGTCAGAAACTAGGGAACGTCCACTCTTTGGTCCAGATATTATCCAAGATGCCGAAGAACAAGTCCGCATTATCCGTGAGAATCTCAAGACTGCTCAGTCACGTCAGAAGAGTCAGTATGACCGTCATCATAAAGACATGGTCTATCAACCTGGCGAAAAGGCTTATCTTTGAGTCACACCTATGAAGGGTGCTCACCGCTTCGGGATCAAGGGCAAACTAGCTCCTCGCTATATTGGCCCATTCACTATTCTCGAAAGGCGTGGAAAAGTGGCATACCAACTGGAGCTTCCGCCGAACCTTTCTCAGGTTCACGATGTGTTCCATGTGTCACAGCTCCGCCGTTGCTTCAAGGACCCAATCCGAGCTGTGGATCATGAAGTGCTCGAATTGCAGCAGGACCTCTCCTATAAGGAGCATCCGGTCCGCATTCTCGACCAAGCTGAACGCCGCACACGTCAGAAGGCGATCAAGTTTCTCAAAGTCCAGTGGTCGCACCATTCTGAAGATGAAGCCACTTGGGAACGAGAGGATCGTCTGCGCGAAGAATACCCCGCATTGTTTCCTTCTACCTCCTAAATCTCGGGACGAGATTTCTTGTAGTGGAGGAGATTTGTAATGCCCGGATAATCATGCTACAGTAATCTCACGTTAATGATGGCACGTCACCTCTGTCACTGTAATTAATCTCGGGTTAATTCAAAACCGTTTCAAATTTAAATCCTAAATAAGTCAAACGACAAAATTTTCAAATATTAAAATAAAAATGTTCGGGAGATGCCATATTTTGCATAAGTAAATATGGTGTGGTAAACACATTTTTATAAAATGCCTAAATAGTTTAAATTGAAATAAAACAGAAAAGCAAATAAATAAAAGAAAAGAAATTACAAAAAAAGAAAACAGAACAAAAACAAAAAGAGAAACCCCCCCACTGGACCCTGGCCCAACTGGGCCAACCCCCAGGCCCAGCCGGCCGGCCCACCGGCGCCCCCAATCCCTTATCCACTCCTCCCCCCACTCCCA